>NC_138048.1:64416854-64606854 GCF_964194185.1 Rhinolophus hipposideros
GATATGCCATTCTAACAGTCCCAAATGGCAAGAAGTCACCATTAAAATCTGAACTTATGCTCTACAGTGAGCTAGTAAATTGCTTCAAGTAACTAATGGCTTTCTCCAGTCATGCAGTTATGTCTTGGAATATCTGCATGATGGAAGTACACACACACACACACACACACACACACACACCCAACAGTGCAAAGACGAAGAGACATTACCCAAGATTCCATTCTATATGTAGTGGGAGGGAATATTTTTTTCTTTTCTCTTTTTGGGTTTAGTTTTCCTTCTTTGAAAAGACCAACTAAAGGGACTCCAGCTATACTCAAATTCAAGTAAAGCATATTAACCTACAATTTTCCACTTTCAGAAATATTTGAATTTCAAGAAACTTTATTCCAAAATAGGGGCCCTTGTAATTCTTTGTCAATTGCTAGGATTTACTTCAACTTCATTTTGCTTCCTTCTCTTCCCATTCCACCAAACTGCATGCACTCATTTAGTCTTTCCAGTCTTCTTAGTACAATCAGAAATATTCCAGAAAGTTGTTCCCAGATTGCCACATTTCCTGTCCCACTGAATACCCTGGGATTACCTGGTAGATTCTACAGACTTGCTATATGTTGCTTGCAGTGGGAAATACCACACCCAGCAGGAGTTTTTCAGAATTCTTTGATTTTATGGTAAAGAACATTTTAGTATATTTAGATGAAGTCATATTTTTGGATTCCCTCCCAGTACACAGCCCACAGCTACAGCAGGAACAGAGACATGTACTTTTCATAAGCAGAAACACAAATATAATACTCCACTGGTATGTCTTCAGCACACACACACACAGACACACATACACACACACGAACACACACACGGTATCGCACCAGGAATGTATGGACAATTAACCAAGACCCCATAAGAATAGTGAAGCGTTTTATTCAGTGAATTTAAAGAATCCTAATCCAAGACCATCGTCTATTATTTTATGAATTGCTTTATTATTTGATGAATTTATATCCTCCAAACTCTGCCTAGAAGCAGCATTCACATTGCAAATCTGTGAATGTCTTAAATTTGCATTTAATGGGGCAATTTCAAGGGCTCATTTTGCATCACAACACCGATTTATTAGACATCAAATTTTCATCCTTTCTGTGAGGACAGAGGCCAAATCTACCACTGTTTCTACCTTCATATATGAGATGAAGGCAAGAAAATGGTTTTCAAAATAGTAATTATTCAAGTTGTCAACGTCTACTGACAAACAGTATAAACTATGTCATTCTGTATTTCGATCATAGACTCTTAGAGTTAGTAGAGGCCTAAAAGTCATTTTATTATCCCCCACCAACGCCCCAAGCATGAGTTTCCCTTACTCATCACAGACAAATGTTGTCTTTCCAGTTCTGACTTATTAATCATTTTCTAATCATTGAAAATCCCTGCCTTAGAGGCATAATTATGAGAAAGCTCTGACTGAGTTGATGCCTGCTTTCCCACCATCTCCTTTTATTGCTGTGTCTCAGAATTGTTCTTGAGTCTGTACTGCCTGGGTTCAATTCTCAACTCAGCCATTGATTAGCTTTGTAACCTTAGATAAGTTACTTAATTTCTTTGTCCTGTCAACATAAATTTAGAATTTGACCACTTCTCATTACCTCCAGGCCTATCGTCCTTGTCCCTGTCACCACTGTCTCAAAAGTTTCCTAATCAGTCTTCCTGCCTCACAGATCTATTCTCAGCATGGCTGCCAAGAGCGATCCATTTCAAATTTGGTGAAACCAAGTCACTCTTCTGATCATAGTTGTGCAATGGCTTCATAAAAGTCTGCGTACCCACAATGATTTACAATGTCCTCGACGCTGCTCTATCTCGCTATACCCTGCTTTGATCCCCTCCCACTCCCTTCCTGCTTCTGGACACAAAAGGCACAGTCCTGTGTTTAGGCCTTTGTTCGAGCTGTTCCCACAGCCTGGAACCCCCCTCCCTTGGACACCATCTTCTCCTTCAAGGCTTTACTTAAATCTTGCTTTCTAACAAGGACCTATTCTGGCTCCTCAATTTAATAAAGGCAAATTGATCCCCATCCACTTCACCCAGCCAGCACTCCTAATGATTCCACTTATGCTAGCTACTTTCTCTTTTTTTATTCCATACCATTTCTCATTTTCCAACTTACTATATAATTCATTTATGTATTTATCAATTATCATCTTTTTTTTACTAAAATAAACTTAAGGACAGAAGCTTTGTCTATTTGTTCATAACACCTTGCATATAGTAGGCATTCAATAAATGTTTGTCAAGTGAGTGAAAAACTTTGAGAATAATAAATAAAGTACACATATAGTACTTAAAATAACAGCTGGAATATAATAATTCTTCATATAATTAGTACTATTCCTGCTATAATTGCTATTACTATTCTTGTTACTTTTGTTGCCATTCTTATTATTATTATCTGAAGCATCTATGTCTGCTTCTGAAGCTGTAGCTAGGAAAGGACTTTGACTCATAGGGTCAGATTACCTCCCAACTACCGGGCTAATCCAGTCAAAGATGCTATATTAGAAGCCTGATGTTTGCAATTGTTCCTCCTTTTAGCATGGCATGAGTCCACAATGCTTACTCTACTGAAGCTCTCCCCCCTAATTCTCACTGGGGAACATGTCTGGCCATCTCTCCCTACTTGCTCTTTGTACTCCCGGCACCTTCTGCAATCCAAGGCCACTGTGGTCTAATTTTAAAATACACTGTTGTGTTACTGTTTATTGAAGGAAATGCAAACACTGTAAATGTAACATGCTCAACAATTTGACTAAATTGTATTCACGTGGATACAAGTGTTTTCTAAAACATTTTCCTAAACTAACCCTTCCACATAGAAGATATTCAATAAATAGTTGATGAATAAAAGAATCCTCGAAATAGCAAAAAAATGAATTAATATTATGGTTTATTGGAGTTACTTCTAAAATTATATATGAGATACTATCAAAAAATACAGTGAATGTTTAAATAAAAAAATTATTACAGTAAAAGGCACATTGCCATTAATCCCCCTCAAAATGTTCCCCTTTGCTTTGAACCCAATTATCCCATCGTTCTTGCCACTTTCTCAAGCAGTCATGGAAGTCCTCTTTTGTGAGTGTTTTTAGTTGTGCTGTCGTGGCTGCCTCAATGTCCTGAATTGATTCAAAATGTTTGCCTTTCATGGTCATTTTGACTTTGGGGAAGAGACAGAAGTCGCACAGTGCCAGATCTGGTGAATAAGGTAGAAAAGGACACACCATAATGTTTTTATTTGACAGAAATTGCTGTACCAGAAGCAATGTGTGACATGGAGCCTTCTGTTGTGATCACAAAATATGGTAAATGCTGGTGCCAAGTGCAATTCGACGGAAAGGCAGAGAGCTTCAATATGGGAAGCGGCATGTCGAACCTTAGTAACAGTGTGTGACAAGTTTCAACTTGTTCAGTGCAGTGCAGTCAGTTGGGTGTGAGCTATGGTTGAGAGAAGGTGTGTTTTAAAGTGTGCTGTAAATCATCCTCCATCGTGACAATGCTCCATGTCACACATCACTTATGGCACACGGCACTGACTTCCAGAACTGCTTCACAAAGTGGCAAGAATGATGGGATAAGTGTTTGAAGTGAGGAAGAGTATTTTGAGGGGGTTAATACATCTTTTACTGTAATAAAATTTTTTTATTCAAATATTCACTGTATTATTTGATCACACCTTGTATATATACAAGTTGTGTGTGTGTGTGTGTGTGTGTGTGTGTGTGTAGACTTTGTATATATAAAGTAATAAGTGAAAAGTGTCACGTGTAGAACAAAGTCAACGTCTGCGTGGGTGCCCTGAATAGAATCTCACTACTTGACAGATGCAGGAAACCATTTTACGATATGACTATCTGATCCAAAAAGACAGTTTTGGGGGGCAGCCGATTAGCTCAGTTGGTTAGAGCACAGTGCTCTTAACAACGAGGTAGCCAGTTCGATCCCCACATGGGCCACTGTGAGCTGCACCCTCCACAACTAGATTGAAACAACTACTCGACTTGGAGCTGATGGGTCCTGGACAATCACACTTAAAAAAATAAATAAAAGTTAAAAAAAAAAGAAAGTGTGAGCGGTGGAGCCAGACTTTAAAAAAAAAAAAAAAAAGAGAGAGAGAGTTTTGTTTACTTGCCTCTCTTTCCACTAAAATTCAAGAGGGTAGGCGTTATATCTAATTTACCATTTAATCATCAAATCAATGGTCAACATATTAGTGATACATGCACAGCTCTAATAAATGTTTCTTGTGTGAATGCAAGAATACGATAAATGAATGTAAGAAAAGGTAAGCAACATGCTCTGGAAATAGGACATTGCGTGCCCAGAGCAAGGGATGTACATGAAAATAAGAACAGTTACTACTGATTAAACATCCAAACTAATGAGGCTGTCCTGAGGAAAACTAGATTTGATTGTAGGAAAAGAAGGGAAAAAAACGAAATCATTTTTGCAAAGAGAGATTTGTATTAGCATAAACCACCTCCTGATTCCTGGACCCATGGCTCTTGGCATCTCCAGCAGCTCTCTGCATGGCAATTGTGGGCACTTATGAATCCCCCAACTGGAAAAGTCTAGAACAGAGCCTCCATGAAAGTCAAGGCCCTCGCATGCTTTTCCGCAGGAATGAACAACAACAGCACCACCTTTATACTTAGGAACCTTTAGTTAATCTTCTAACACCTACAGGCAGAGCCAACTAACACTTCCCTGATGGCAATGCATCCCGTGTAAAAAGTCTCTTGAAGAGGAAATGCCACAACCGCTCATGTTAACAGTCTTCACTGTCAGGAAGTGATTCTGTTTCTCCAATAAAGGCCTATTGATACCTTCAGGAGGACATAAAAGAGCAGCAAGTCATTCTATTCTTTGAAGGAGTTCACCTTTTTTTAATTTATTTAAACATCTTTTAATATGCATTCTCCTCTCTTTTCCAAGTTAAATAATCTCAGTTCCTCTTCCAATTCCTCTGAGGTATTTATTTTTTTAAACTGCTTTATCCCTCCTTATGGCTTTCCTCTCTCTAACCGCTCCAAGTTTGTGTGTGCCAAGGGGTGAGCCACTGTTTACATTTTGTTGTTCCTTCTGACCTTTAGTCCAGGATTCATTTTTCAGTGGAATTGCCTCTAAGGTGCCTTTGTGAGAATGAGAAAAGGATACCACCCTCTGGGCAGACTATTTAAAAAAGTGTCCCTCTCTGGAAGGCTAATTAGAAAAGGACTCCTTTGAGTGAAGAAAAAAGTGTTCCTTCCTTGCCTTTGGTCAGGCACTTCTATACACTGCACAAGGGGAACAAATACACATGGCAGCCTTGTGTTTGAGGCATCTGTATTTAGAGAATAGGATCAGTTATACAGTTATCTGTGTGTCATAGAGCATTGCTCTCTCAGAAGTCACACCTTTTCCAGGTTCTTATCTCTACTTTAAAAAAAGAAAAAGTGTAAGCCAATGCTTAGCAGAATCTTGAAAATAACCTGATAAGGATTTAAAAAATCAGGAATTTTCTGGTTTTTACATGCCATTTTCCGATTTATTTCTATATGCTTGTTTTCTAAGTTACAGCTTCAATGATGTTAACTTCCCCATAATGTTGAAGATCTTTTCTTGCTTAGTGTGTACATAACCAGCCAGACCTTCCAATGACCCAACAGCAACAACAGCTGAGCACCTCTGATTACAGAGTCCAGTCACTTTGGGGGAGACACGGAAACAGGGTCCTGCCTTTAGAAGTACTATCATCTAGCTGGGGAAACAGAATATTTACATTTAGAGAATGGGGAAGGGGGAGAAAGTGAAATCAGTGGGAAGCTTTGATGGACCTCAGAGAAGGCAGAAGACTTCCAGACACAGAGAAGAGAATGGAAGCCTGAACTGGCAATGTGCTTTCTTCCTTCCCCAAGATATGATGGCTACTTTGTCCCAGATGGAAGTGGATGCACTGGCAAGAACACAGGGCTGGGGGCCTGGAAGTCTAGGTTCTGGTACATCTACTGATAACTAGTAGTATGACCTTGGACCATTCACTCCACATTTCTGGATCTTCATGTCCTCATCTATTAAGCATAGTATTGGAAAAGATTATTTTCAAGGTGCATTCCAGCTCTCAGTTTCCATGAAGTTCTGTATTCTGTAAGTTGTTTATTTCCAACTTAAGAAGATCATTCTTAATTCTGATCCTTATCTTCTAAGATGCAATCTCAGCTTACCTTAAAATCCCCCTCCAATGAGCCCCCAGTACCACAACTGTCAAAATCAAACAACTCTAGCCTCTAGTCTGGCCATTTTGCTTGTGTGATTATATCTGAGTACTACTTAAAGCCACCTCTCCCCTCATGTTGTAGTCCCTTAGAGCTGAGGTATCCCTGACTTCATAGTAATCAATGTGATGGGGCAGGAATCATAAATCCACTAAACTCCACAATAATTTTCTTGGTCAATATATTCATCATAACATGCTTTAGAAATATAACACAAACTCTGATAATAATGCAATCTGTTATTAAATGGATTCAAATATGATGTAGGGGTCACTTTTCAACCCCAAACATCACTAACTTTATACTAAAAGCCACATATGAAGTAAACCCAAAGTATACATAAGCCATTTTGGGCTGTATACTAGTTAGGCAGACCATGCAGTTAATTCTGACCTCAACATCTGATTTTTATAGATGTTCACGTTTTAACACAGGACCATTTTCCAAAAGCACTCTGAGAATTTCACTGATTATTTCTAAGTAATTAAAGAAAATGCAGATATTCTAGCTGAAAATATGTAACAGATATTCTAAATATCCTTTTTATAGCAAATAAAGATTTTCAATTTCCTTGTAGAATTGTTTTATTCAATATTTTTCAATTAACCCTTTATAAATAGGTCACAATCATTAGCTTCCACATGTTGGCACATATGCCAAAAATCAACACATAGTATGCTTACTCCCAAATATATGCCTATAACTCCACTGCATCTCAAATCTCCACTAACATACAGAAAATGAATAAAATAATTAATAAACTCATAGAACAAAGGAATGGTAGAGGAGATGACGAAAGCCAAGAGATGTGGTTAATATTTTGGAACTCAATGATAAATAGTAATTGATTTAGCAGAATGGAGAAAGCTGAGACCCAGGTATCTGCCTGAGAAGAAGCAACAAGATTGCTAATTCATGCATCAAGGAGGAAGTGGTAGTTGGAATTCTGTTTGGAAAAAAATTAGACTCATAGATCCTTCTCTCCCTGCACCGACCAGAAGACTTATCAGAAAAACTCTAGACTAGGAGATATTGGGCATATTAGAGAATGGGGGTGTGGAATCATACAGAAAACTTGGGAGCTTAAGTAATTGTCTATATCAGGTACTCTCAAACATTTTGGTCTCAGGACCACTTTACACTCTTAAGAATTTTAAGGACCTAAAAGTTTTTATTTATGTTGGTTATGTATATCAATATTTATCTTATTACAAAGTACAACTGAAAAAAGTAAAAAAAAAACCCTTAACTCATTTAAATAACAATAGCAAGTATTATATATTAATATAAATAACATTTTTATAAAACATAACTGAAAACAGAAACAATAAAGAGAGCAACAATTAAATACATAATTAGTATCCTAAAAGAGATAAGAGAACTATTTCAACCATTAAACAGGAAGAGATCAATGAAAAGTTTTTAAACTTTTAATCTTAAAAAATATGATAGCAAAACTTTAAGAAAATCAGTAGGATGTTTAGGAGACAGAGTTAAGGAAATCTTCCAAAATGTAGAACAAAAAGGTAACGTAAAAGAAAAGTAGAAAAGATAAAAGTAGAAATCAATACAGGAATCTTAAAATCTGACATATGGGAGTTCCAGAAAAGAAAATACAGGGAAGGAAATTATCAAGAATTAACCCACAATATTTTTCCAATCTCTAAAAGATTCACTTTACAGATTCCAGAACCTACAACAAAAGTGTATGTCAGAACCTATCATTGTGATATTTCAGAATTTTAGGAAAAAAGATAAGATCCTAAAAGCTTCTGGAGTGTAAAAAAAAAAAAAAAAGTGGTCACATATGAATGATTAGCAACCAAATTTTAAAGTCTCAACAAGAACTTTAAATACTAGAATATAATGCAACAATATCATCAAAATACTGAGAGTACATTTCTTCCGCAACAGAGTTCTATACCTAGCGAAGTATAAAGGTAGATTGGAGGTATTTTCAGACCTGTAAGGATTTTAAAATATTTCCCTCTTTTACTCACTTTCTCAGTAAACTGTCAGGATATATATCCACCACAATAAGAGTACAGGAGAAAAACTAGACATGGGATTCAACCCAAGAGAGAAGCGTAGTAAACTGGTAGAACTATAGCAGTGGGAAACCTCAGATGATGCTTATGTACTGATCTAGGGAGCAACTAGTCTGGATCAGAGCTGCAGAAAGAAGGCAGGCTTCAGGAGGGATGCCCAAGACAAAACGAAACTGACAAATTATCCAGCATGCTTGATCATATTGAGAGGGATGTAGTTTTAACACAGTTTAAGGAAGAAAACCTAACTAACAAAATATGGGGCAATGATTAAGTCCAGCAAAAAACAAAGTATGATAATAGCATATCGGATGGCTCAATTATGAAGAATATGTACATCATCACAATGTAAACACCAATTATTCATTTAACCCAAATGTTGCCTCAAGGGACCGGGAACAGTGTGGGAAATTGTTGTCATGATTAATCTTATAATACCATCTGACTTTGTAAACTATGTGTATGTTGGACTTTGACAAAATTAAATTAATATAAAAGTATGGCTTTGTGGAAAATATTACACTAAATATGATAGTTTAGTGCTGTGTAAAATGATTCTACAATCATTGCTGCACCAACTGCCAAAGCAACAGTTCTCAAATTTCTTTTTCTCTGGGTCACACATGACAAATGATATTTTCATGTGACATAATCCCATGGATGTTCCCAATGCGCCAACTTTAACAGGATCTTTCTCTCCTGCTTAGGAAATTATACCAGAATACAAGTGACTGAGAGAGTATTATAAGATAAATTTTAATAGTGTTTAATGTGTCAAAAGTTTCATATTCGCAAATATCCCTAATTTAGCTACTCTTAGTAAGTGGCTCACATACCTTAGGACTGACCTCAATAGACTTGTGTGTCGTAATGCTGAGTTTGAGAACCATTGAGTTCTATCAGGATTCCCAAACTCATACACCTACCAGAACCAGGCATGTAAGAAGTAAACCATCCTCATTCTTTCAATGAGGGAAAACATCCCTCATTCTTTCCCTTTCCCATAGAGTCATGGAACCAAAGAACTTCTTTTTTATTTTAAGAAGCAACAGAGCTTATGTGACGTTGAAAGATAACTAACCGATCCTTGACCTTGGTATCTGACAGATCAATGCCAGTAGTGCTATCTGTGGTAAACTGTAGAAGACAAGGCATTTATAGGTAGCCGCCACTCAGCTCCACCCAATTACAACCATGCTAGAATAGAGGCACATCCTCAGCCCACCTCGTCTGTCTTATGCTTCCACATCCTAATGGGAGTCCCTTAGGATCCACGACATAAGTCACCACAGATGTACACTGCATATGATTCCTATTTCAAAGACAGGCCTAATTTGCAAACAGACTCTCCCTTGCAACTTACAAACCATGAAACTGTCCTGGAAAACCAAACATTTCAAAGTACAAACTTTACCTCCCAGAGGGCTTCTCAAAACTGGGAAATATACAAATCCTGCATTCAACTCGTACTCACATCTTGAGTTCAGAAAACGAGATTACCATATTGGTTATCTAACCCAATTGCAGAGAAGCATCACTCCTTTTCCTATAAGCCTCGTTGTGCTACTCGGACTGAGCCCAGTGGTTATGTAGGGTATAGATGATGGATATTAGACTTTTCAGTTCCTCTAAAAGGACAGGATAGTTCACAACATAAGAAGATGACAGCATTTGCCTTCTAGCTCTCCTCCCAGATCCCAGCACACTCTCCCTAGCCCTCTGTGGATAGCCGTCCTTTATCCTTCGAGCACATGGTTGGACTGTCCCACAGGCACAACTTCATTTATGCCCCGTCTCTATATTTGGGTCTCAACCTTCCCACCAGTCTTGGAGGAAGAAGTTTCTGTCTTTTATCTATAGATCACGGTCTTTATTTATCTGGGCTCTACTCCCACAGTCACCCCTCCTCTACATGGAAAGTTTTCTCCTGTATCTTCGGCCAGGCCCAGGGTTTCCCTGCCTCCCAACAAAAGTAAACAAATGCTTCATTTCTACTCTGTTCCTTCTTCTAGCTGCTTCCCAATGACTCCTGTTTTTTTTTCCATCTCATCCTTTACTTTCTTTACATTAACCTCTCGCCTTCCATTTGGCTCCAATTATGACTGTAAAAATCGAAATGTGTCTCATTCATAGTATACTTAGTTTACAAAATATTTTCATAAACATCATCCCTTTGAACCTCACAAAACTCTGTGAAGTAAGTAAGACAAGGATTATCTCCACCTTATAAAAGAAGAAATTGAGTGTGTGGGAGATGAAGACATACACCCAAGGTAACAGTCAGTAAGTGGCACGGGAACTTGAACTGGATCCACTGAGTCGTGATCCAGCGGCGTTCCGCTGTTCTACTATTTCTGAGGCTGTCAGTTCTCGTGCTACTAGTGACCTCCTTCTTGCCAAACCCAATGATAACTTTTCAGTCTTTTCACCTCTTTGTTTTTCTTTGCTTTTTGACAGTATATTAAATAATTCAAAATCCTTGAATTATTGAATCCTTGAATCCTTGAACAAAGAAGCAATCTTTGTTCTTTTAAACTCTCTTCCTCCATCTTTCTGGATACTGCAATTTTCAGATTCTTTTTCTAATTCATTAACCAATTCTCCTCTTTCCCCTTTTCTGTTCCCCTTCTCCAGATGTAGAGATCTTCCTAACACTCAATTTTCTGATTTTTTTGTTTCTTTTTTCACTTTTTAGGTCTTATCCTTGAGTTGAGACTCCATAATTGTTTCTAAATTAGAAATTTGAAGGTATTTTAAATTTCTTCTTTCTTCTTCTAGGCTCTTTCACCAAGTTCCACAATTCCTTGCCTAAAATGTCTCATGTCTGCTCTTTCTGTCCATCTGCATTACTAGCATGCACTCCAGGAGCTCACCACCCCTCATGACTAGATGATGCTCTCTACAAAATTTCAACATCCTGGCCAGTTTTCCTAACAATGGTCACTGTCTTTCTTTCCCTTCAGTCATCTTGCATACTGCTGCCAAAATATTTTCCTTAATATAAGGCTTCCTTAATGTCACTGTCATCTCGGAACATCTAGCCAGCCAAGCACGATCTGAGCCTTACTGTGTGAGCTTCTGGGATGAGGATACATTGTCACTCTCTGGAGTGGCTCATGGTGATAAGGGCTCCTGCTATCAAGGTCTATAGGGCACAGACAAGGAAGAGTGTGTACTGTCAGCAGGGTGCACTGAGGAAGTAACATATCAGCCAGGTGGGCAGGGGGAGGTGAGAGGAAGCAAGAGCACATGTGCATATGCAGAGGAGGGAAGGAAAGCATCTGGAGGGCAGATTCAGGTTAAAGGTGGGGCTAGCCAGACTGTTGCCTTAGGTCCTATTCTACAAGGGACACTAAAACAAGATGGAAAAACCTGTATTGAGGAAAATTCCTCCAAGAAAGGACCATATGTGGTTGGAGGAACTGCTTTGATAAGCCACTGGTGGTGGGGATGAGGGAGTGGAGTGACTCTCCAAGGTCAGGCCAAAGGCTTCACGAGGACAGGTCACTTAGCTGCAGGCTTTGTGTGACTTCAGAGGGTAAGCAACTTTGGGCTGGAACTGGATTGTTCAGAACCACGGCAGAGGCTGAGCACTGCCACGAGAGGGCCTGTTTCCCTGTTCCTCCCACACTGCTAATGTGTAATGACCAAATACTGGCTTAAGGGGCAACTGGTTATTACCCTTCTGGGGTGCCTGCATGTCTCAGTCTTGCCCTGGATGAAGAATGCTAAGAAGTTGAGGATGCCCGGGGTTTAGGGTATATGTGGTGGGATGCTGGCAAATATTTAACAATTGAGTCTCCAGGGGAAATAGCCCTAATTTCTACAATTTACCAATTTCCATGGTGTAAATATTCCCCCATGGCTGACTTCAAACTACCAATATGACATCACTGACCCTGGAGCTGGGCAGAGTAGTTTGTATGCAGTCAGCTCTCACAAGCTACTGTGCTCTAGCGCACCACTGACCGAGGAGAGAGTGGCTGGGAAAGAGGGGAGACAGGTCAACTGAACCAGATCATGGTGGACCTAGCATGCCAAGTTTTCAAACGTAGACTTTATTCCATGGCAAAGGGAAACTATCAAAGGTGTTAAAGCAAGGGCAGGATACATTCAGATTTGAATTTTAGAAAAAGCCTCTTTGTTACTTTCCTATGGATCCAAACTCATTTATTCCTTTCCCTTTTCAAATTCTAACCAAAACATATCCACACACATATTTTTAAAATATGTTAAATAAAAGGTAACTATCATAATCATGGAAATAGCTTTACAATAAAACACTTCAATTTTTTTTAATTGGGGACAGAACATAAGCAGAAAAATTATAAAAATATAAACATATTATAAGCATATGAAGAGTTTTATGGTCACTAGTAATAATAAAGCAATTCCAAATGATGAAATGGCATTATATATATATATATACATACATACATATATGTCAGACTGGAAAACATTTAGAAGTATGGCAATAACTAGTATTAGCAAAGATATAGGGATATGAAAAATGTCCTACACTGCTGACAGAAATGGAAATTGTTAAAAATTTCTGGAGGGTGCTTTGACAATATGTATGGATAAATATATCTGACAAATGGTATAACTTTGTCTCGAGATTTACACTTCTGGGAATTTTGCTAAGAAAATAATTCCATAATTCATAAGGTTATTCATTGCAGTATTGTTTGTAATAGCAAAAAAGAAATTGGAAACAGCCTATAAAGGTAGGTGATTGGGTTCAATTTTGTATACCACATCCATATGTCAGATTACTACATGACCATTAAAAACTATAATGTATCTGTAATTGTTGAAATAAAAAATGTTTTTAAACTATAAATATCTTTAATGTAAAGTCAGGTCATAAGACATATATATATATACATACATATACATTCTGAAAGAAGATACAATAAAATATAATTATGTATGAGAAATAGGGTAAAGATTTTTAATTTTCTTATCTATATGTTCCATTTTTTCTATAATGAATATAAATTACTCTGTATATTATCATCTCAGCTTTAACTGATGAGGAGTCATATAAAGAATCTCTGCGTCTTCCACAAAATTGATATTCATATATTATTTACTTAATAAGAGCAAATACTTATACAACATATGACTACATATAGACTGAGTAGTATTCTAAAGCACATATAAACGTAAATTGAACTCATTGGATCCTTATAATAACCCTATGTGCTCGGTGCTATTATTGTTCCTTTTTATTGGTGAGGAAACTGAAACACAGAAGATGAGCAATTGCCCAACTTCACACAGCTGGTAATTAGTAAAGACTTTCAAACCCAGACAGTCTGGCTATAGTGTTGACACTCTTACCATCATACCATACTGATTCTCTTGCGTCAACTCGCTAAGCTTTAATATCCTTACCTGAAGAGTGAGACTAATAATATTACCTACGAGGGCTTGCTGTTGGGTTTAACTACAATCGTGCATGAAAGAACTTAGTTGATGCTGGCACATGATGAGAGTTAAGGAGTGTTAGCTATTAATGATAAAAGTGGTAACACTACTACTAAGACCTTAACTACTACCATCAATTCAATTTCATTCATTTTCCACTCTGCCCCAACATAGGCTCTCTGCTTTTCTTTCAACTATCCCCCCAAATACATCATATTATTCCATACGTCATAGATCATACTCATGTTGATACAGGAGAGTTAGCATGTCCCTAGGTAGACAGGGAGGTCCCTGGTGGAATAAACAAAGATAGTCATATCCTAAACATCAGGTTTTGAAATCACTCCTTTGCTCCAGGACATAATGTAACAAGGCCTTGAGGTTAATCATAAAATTCATTTTGGCCTGACAAATGGAGCAGATCTGATAGATAAGAGTGGGTTACTTTGCTAATTCCTTTAGGATGGGCAAGCAGAACAAACCTGGTAGACGAATTTCATTAGAAGGCGCCAGTTCCCTTCTTCAAACAAGTTCCCTTCTTCAAACAGTTCTCCTTCCCCAAGCAGGCAAGGGAAGGTATAAAAGTAAGAGCTTTTGCCTCAGTCATGGGGCACCCCCATTCGGGACCCCCTCCGGCTCAGGAGCTGCAACCTCTTCTCCTGCCTCTAATAAACTATCCTCTTTTTAAAACTTTTTGCCTCTCCCTGGTCCATGTGTCCATTCTTCGGCTTCATGAGACACGATCCCAGCCCACACTCAGAAACTGCTGGCAGATCCAACATCACCTACATCAATGTTTCCGTTCATGGTGTTAGCCTCACTGAAATCAGATGACTAGACCTATCCAAATCTCAATGGATCTTAAAACCCCAGCTCAGGTCCTGCTCCGACTACTCTAGTCCCTTCTAACCTTCTATTGCACTACACCATTTAGTACACATGAGACAATTTATGTGTAATTAACTGCTTTCTTTCTCCCCAATAATACAGCAAGCTCTTTGAAAGCAGGGATAAATGTTAGAGCATCTTCGCCCCGAACCCCTTTTGTCATCTCCAACCCCAGTAGGACAAGACTTAGGTATGTAACATATATTTGCTGCATTTCTGTACTTATTCATGGAAATATACATATAAAAATAGAAACCCACAATTTATCTAAATTTCTTAGCACTGTTTTCCCAAAAGAGATAAATCACAATATTTAAATCAGGAGAAGAAGCCTGACATGCAAATGCAAACACAGAGAAGCATGCACAGTTTATGATTGTTAGTAACATATAATATTGATTAGTTAATATACAATATTAATAATATTGTAATTAACAACTATAGACATTTAATGGATGTCTTCTTTGTGTCAAGTATTGTACCAAATGATTTATAGATACTACATTTTGCAACCTTAGTAGTAATAGAAAACATTCTCTTGTAAAAATGGCAGATATGAAAGGTTAAGGACTTGCCTTGAAGAGCTGAGAATCAAATCCAGTTTCGTCTCACACCAAAATATACTTTTTTTCTGTATATCTTTCTTCCTCACATGTCTTTATACAAGGTTGAGATTTAGGACCTGTTTTCCTATTTCTTAAAAATATCAATCAAGACTATCTCCCTTGCAAAATTTGCCTTTATAAAAAGTAGGGTCACTATAGAGCACTCTGCTTCAGATATCCTCCCAGAAAATTTAGTTACAATAATACCAGACTCTTTGTTTTAAGAGGAATTAATTAAAGGCAGTCTCACATCCTGGGCGCTATTATCATGAAGCTCTGGGGAGCTAAAATTGTCAGAGCCATTAGAGATTCCAAAGAGCGCAAGTTGTTTTATAATCAAGGACAGGAGGAAGCGTCTTTGTCAACATTTTAGAAAAAAGTGTATCTATATCGCCCTGTGAGTAAGGTGGTGAAACCCTAAATGCTGTCACTGTTACAAGCCCTACAGTCTTTGTTCTGTTGATGTATGGATGACTTTATCCGGGTATTTCAGCCGGAGGCACTGAACTATAAATAGAAGCAGAATGGTTCAGAAGAAAGACTGCAGGCAGCCCACATGAAAGTTGTTCTTTGATTCCCTCTCTGAGTGTATCCCCCCTTCCTGATGTGTCCTCATATCCACTCAGTCCCTACTCTGAGCCACTTCTGGACCACTCAGCTGGGCTTTCCCAAATTGAGCAATTGTGTGGAACAGACTGAAAAACTTTTACTTTCTTCACATGGAAAGATCTGTTGAGAGACCCACATCTCTGATAACCACTGATAGCCATAAACAGATACAAACTGCTCTTATTAATAATTCTCACCATTTTCAAACCTCACTCGTTAAATTTGAGCTCAACACAAGGTTGAATTTTCACATCAAGAAATGTGAATTTCCTCATTCTATTTGCTTTGTACTTCTAAGCTGTCCTTGATGCAGCAACTTAATGTTTAATATGAAATATTTTAGGAAAAAGCTATTTTTAAAACATGGATATTAGTTTTATGTAATACTAACTTTTCCCAAAAGTTTTTTTAAACTTAAAAAAGTCCTTGTTACATAGTTTTTATTATTTGCATATATTTTATAATGAATATGATAATATTAACTATTTTTATATGCACAATAAGAGAACATATAATTCATTTTCATGCAGTTAAAATTCATTAGAGGTTGGCGTTTTAAAACTTAAAATCTTTTCTTAAAAAATAACTCTTGTAAAAATCCAAAGGCCTTCTTCCCTCCCCCTTCAACAAATGTTAGCTTTTGTTATTTTTTTATAAGCTGCATATTGAATTTCCCAGGCTGTGTTTTTGAACAGCAATCTACTGAAAAAAGTGCAATTATTTTTTCACTCAAACATGCATTTGAGAGAAATGAGTAGATCAGATAAAGAGCTGAGATGCTATTCAACTCAACCTTGAGTCACTCTCTGTCTCTTTAAAAAAAAAAAGGGTGGCAAAATCAATACAAACCAATAATAACTTCACATTTGTGGAAGCAACATGAATGGCTCTCCAAAATATTGAGACACATCCAAGTACATTTTCGTAGAGCTGATATTTATCAGAAGTCATTTGCCCTCAAGCAGATGCTCCCTTTCATTGTGCTCCTGTCACAAATGACTAAGATTTATGACAGACAATTACAGCATCTGCAGTTAGCAGCCTTATAATCAGCACCATTATTTAACGATTGGTGCAATAAACTGACTCCTGTTACTGTTTATCAGATATCAGTCAGTTCTGGCCATTTTCTTCAGCTCCCAAATCACAGTATGGTGCAGCCACTGCGTTTTAATGGCTAGGCAGAAGCAGGAGCATTTTCACATTTTTTGCAGACTGCCGAGAAAAAGAAAAAAGCAACCAATTACATGTATGTATGGTGCCCTCTCATTTGAGATGCCTGTGTATGTAACTATCTCTATACAGTTCTAAATCTCTTATGGGAGAAAAAAGAAAGCTTTCACTGTTGGAGAAGGGCTTTTTATATTAAAAACATAAAAACAATAAATAAAAAATAAAAACCTTCTTGTCTTTAATTTTTTTTAAGTCCTCTGTTTAAATTTGCATGTCTTTTCTGAGTATAACATGTTGCCTTAATAGGTCCACTGTATGGTTTCAGTTTGCCTTTCACAACCAGAAAAGTAGCTGTTGTTTCTCAAAAATATTTGTCAAGTAGCAGGATTTTTCTTGTAAACTCTGTGAGGTTTTATTCAGAGGGAAGTCTTATGGGCACAACAGAATGAAGTGTTTCATCAGTCCAAAAGCCTACATATAAAAAGAGGCCATGTGTATTTAAAAGTCACATGTATTAAGAAATTCTATCTTTCCAAATATACAAACATGCAGAGATATTTGTACTATTTTAAGTCTTTCTACAAGAAACACCACACATTTATGTATCAAACATGGGTGACAGGCAACAATTCAGAGGCTATTTGGAAGTCAGGACTTCAGTATAACGTGGGAAATGGTATAAAGATGTGAATTTACAGTCAAAATAAAAAGCTTACAAAATCTTCCATAGAGGTTCAAGTGTGAAATGTTAGTCATTAGTTAGAAGGGAAAAAAGGGCCAGACCTTTCTGATTCCTATCTTTTGTTAATTTTTCCATAACCAAACTAAGTTTCTCATTCATATCAAAAAGCATCTTATCCAGTGACTTCCATTTTACATATTTGATAATATCATATATGCCTAGATGAAAACACTGATGAAGTTGCCTTTGTAATGTAAGGTCTATGTTTCATTCACAAAGTTACATACTTCTCTCAAGGAAGACAAGATATTGGAGAACAAACTAATGCATTCACTCATATGTGGGATATAAAACTGAAAGCAACAAATGAACAAGACAAACAAACAAAAACTCATAGACACAGACAACAGTTTAGTGGTTACCAGAGGGTTGGCGGGAGGGGAAGAGGCAGAAGAAGGTAAAGAGGGTCAAATATATGGTGATGGAAGGATATTTGACTTTGGGTAAACACACAATGCAATATGATGTATTATAGAAATACACATTTGAAACCTATATAATTGTATTAACCAATGTCACCCCAATAAATTTAATAAAAACAATTAAGTGACACCATGGGGGTCAGATTTCCCTCCTGAAAAATGCATAAGGGACTTCACCCAGTCAACATGTAAAATTAGTTATTTCCTAAGTTGCAACTATTATAGAAGCCTTTGCAAAAGACCTTCACAATCTAGATCTCACAACTCCACAAGCGATGTCAGTAGGTGAATGGTCAGAGTGAGCATGGTCAGAGTTCTTAGACTTTTCACGTTAGAAAGGCCTTAGGAATCATTTCTTGCCTGCCTCATTTGAGAGATGATGAGGGTGAGAATCAGGGAATTAAATGATTTTCACCAGAGCTAATGTTATCACGACTATGATTAAAATCCAGGGGTATGGTCTGGTTAATAAGGTCCCTCCTGTGAAATCCACCTCAGAGGACCCAGCTGCTCTCTCTCTGTGCGTCGCAGACATCAGCTTTCTGCCTCTGCTAAGCCAAACCAACTTTGGTGTTCTGTGTCCTGTCCTCCCAGAGAGCACTCCCCTCCTTAACTGAAGGAGACAGAAGTTTCCATGAATCTGCTAGATGCATACTTCCCTACTTCAATAGCTGGATCTGGAGCAAGAAAAAAACAACTGTTCAGTCATACAAATAACACTTTTATTCCATCAGTGGGTACCAAAGTTAACTCAAGTTGTTGGCATTTAAATTATTAAAATTTTCTAATACAGTAATTAGGTAACTTGTATAGATATTGTTTATTTGTTGTTTGTCTTTTTTGTTGTTTTTTGTTTTTTAAAACACTATTTTGTATAAATGATTGCAAAGTCACATCAAAACTATTTTATTTCACCAATGTGGCAGCATCGAATAATTCACAGAATTCTTAGAATCAGGACAAAGGCAGCACCAAACAGGTCTCTCATTCCATTTTAGTAAGACTTGGCAAGTACTTTGGATGCATCAAAGAAATTGGTACATTTTCTACCTATATCCTGCCCTTTTCTGCTGGATTAGAAGGAAGAAATTAACCAGCCTACAGCAAGTTACCGCCTTTGGAAGCTAATGACAAAGCCATGAGCACTGTAGGTTATTAGCAGGTGTTCCTCAGAGGTCTGGGTGACACTAGTCACATAAATACATATAGGTGGTATTTCAGTAACATGCCAAGAGCCCAAGTGCATAGCTGATGGCCACAATGAGCCCCAACCATTTGGTTGCTTCTTGCCACAAAAAAAAAAAAAAAAGTGGCAGGAGGACATTTTCCTTCAAGATTCTTATCTGAGGCTATTTGGGTCAGAGGAAAGTAAAAAGGAGCACCCAAAGAAAGTAATGCATTGTCAATGAACCGATATTTGGGTACAGGAACTAAGGGTCAGGTTCTAAAGTCCGCCAAAGCTGGACTGACCAGGGTGCAGGCTTGATGAGACTTTGCCAGAGTTCTTCACTTCAGAAGCTCCCTCGTCTCCAGGAGGGGTAAAAATGAGACAGTGCATGTAAAGCAATGAGCACCGTGTGGGGCATAAAACATTGCTGCTTCAATGTTGGCAGCTGTTACTGTTATTGCAGCTACTTACATATGAGATTCCAGACTGCATTCTTTTGCAAGGAGAAATTTGGATTTCAGAGTCAGGTTCAGTAATTAATCCCCCCCCCCCCCGAATTTAGCTGTATAGGATTATCACATTAATCCTAGTAAAGGTCAATATACCTCACCGATCAAACAATGTATCTAAATAATGTGTTTATATATGTATATATGTATGCACACACACACATAATTAGTATTGTTGCACTTCACTGACTTTGGTTTAGTTCCATTGTGAATAAAATAAATTTGTGGAACATAGAAAAAAAGACGAAAATATTATGAAGAACATGGTTTCTCTTTTTTATTCAGTACCAATATTCCTCTGAATCACAATATGGCTGTTACTATGACAAAATTCCATCTCCTCTATTCCAAAAAGTAGAACATGTACCTTTTAACTTCTCATTATCTTTATTTTTCCAGTTTTTCACAACGATATATCCATAAAAACAAGGTTGAAGTGAATAGGAAAGGACCAACGGCTTTCCTGGAGAATCGGAGGTCTCCTTAGCATACAAGTAGCTGAAGCAAAATTAAGTCAAATGACAATGACGAAAGAGCAGGTAGCTAAAGATGCCCACTCATTTCTTGAGGAAGTCACAGCACTGTTTAATGATAAAATTAAGAATCTAGAGAGAAAAGGCTTTGGACACTCTGGGTTCTAGTCCAGGTACACACGTATTAGCTGGGTGACTTTGAATAACCTACTTAATCTCTCTGAGCCTCAGTTTTCCTATATGCAAAAATACAACATAGTAATCCCTACATTGTTTGTTTCGAGGAATTAAAAGAGTCAACATATGTAAAGTGATTAGCACAGAGTGGGTATATAGTGAGCACTCATTAAATGTCGTGTCTATACAGTGCTACCAGTTTTGCTTTCATCACTGTGTTGTGCTGAGCAAGTGTGAAATGTCTAATAATTGTGTCTTGATCTATTCTAGAAATATGTCTGCAATAGCAGAAGCTCTATTAAAATTAGAAATAGGTAATTTTTATGGGGAAATTTTAAAAATTATGTGCAAATCTGTCATTTTTTCTTTAAAACAACTTCATATTTCTCTAAAAATGAGCATACACATCAATTCCATGCATTTGGTTCCACTGCAGGTGTTGGCCAAGCATCAGCCGTCACAGTAACAGTGGTGGCAATTGCTCTGGTGCTTACAGGTGCCAATTTTTCCATGTATTACTTAGCTAAATATAAAGTGGGATCTTTACAAGAAGCATTTTAAATCTCATTTCTGCTCTTTATCCAATATTCTTAGCTGCTATGTCATTTTAGTGCCTACTTCCAAGGATTAGTTTCCTACATCTAGTGATACTTTCATAACTCTCAGTAAAGACAGATGATGGAGAATTATTCTTATTGTAAGATAAAGGGCACAAATAGAATGATTTTTATTCATTTCACATCTAAAGCTCATTCATTGATCTTTGGGTCTGTATGTAAGACAGCGTACTGTATGGCTACCAATGGAAGCAAGGTAAGATTTTAAGCATTCCCCATGCCTTCAAGACTCTTCTAAAGTGTTCAGTCAGTATAAAACTTCACTTAAGAACATTTTAAACTGTGATGAGAAGTTCATTTTACAAAACATTTTCACTACACTTGAGTTTTGAAAAACCCTGGTGGGGTAGATGGAAAAAGAATTATACCTATTCATTCCAAGGAGAGAAATGTCCCGGGGTCACACTGCTAAAATAGGCTAGAATCAGGCCATTTCCTCCATTTTTTTTCCCCACTATTCCTACTAGACATGATTTTTTGTTCTTGGCCATACTAAGCAGACTTGGTGTGAAAAACCTGAGTTTTGAAGATAGTTCCATCTTTTCTCAGTAGCAGTGTGACTTGGGACAAATCACAGACAGTACAGATTGATGGTAAAAGTGGCAAACATGAAGCAAGGCTGCCTGGATGCAAATTCCAGCCCTTCCTCCACCCAATAGATCTGTAGATGGTTATTTTGCTTTCTGTACCATTGCTTCCTAGTGTGTACAATGGGGAAAACTCTGACTCCATAGGGATATTATAATACGAATAAGATACTTATAAAGGTGTTAGCATAATACGTGTTACATAGTAAGGGCTTGAGATGCATTAGTTATTAATAAAATTAGACTAAAACACCTATCTCTGAAAGTTGTCTGTTGTATGAATAAGATAGCACATTAAAGGACTCTGTGTCAGTAAAGCACTACATATGCCAAGTTGAGAATCATTATATTATTTTTTTGTTGGCAGCAGCAGCGTAGGCTTATTTCATCTGATTTTTGTTGAGCCGTCAATCTATGGCCTTATCTTGGTCCAGATATTTCATTTCCCAAAGTTGCTGAGTGTTTTGTTTGCTTGTGTTTGTTTTAAAAAGGACAGAATATGGACAAGACTTTGATTCTCCACTATTCCGCTGAGATCTGAACTACTATATCTCACTGTCTGGACAACTGCAACCTCAGGAGCCATGAGGAGGGCAATGTAGGTCCCACTACTTGAAGTAGGGGCAGTGGGAAGATCAAAGCCGCCCTGCTAACTCAGGAGGCATTAAGGCAAAATGCACAGAAGCCTTGAGACATGCTCCTCTACTCAGGAATTCCTCTAGCTCCAGGGACACCCAGGGATTCAACCGAAAAGCTCCCATGATCCCCAAGGCATGTACACAATGTGGGAGCAAGCCTGCGGCATCACACCTGCTACGGGCCTTTCCCTTGCTTTTCAGTTTATCTGATGTCAAATCCATCGTTTCAGATTCGACTGTGATCAGCCCTTTTTTGTGTTTATTTTCTTTACTTTTAAATTATTAATTTCTATTTTGATTGGTCTGTGAGACCAACCAGAAAAACCTGTTATACCTGCTCTTTCCTTTAGGATAGAGGAGCTGACAGGGGCTGCGCAGCAGCAGTGCTCAGTTATTCTGAGGGGCAGGCGGGGGCATAGATGGTGATCATCGCACTGCCGATACGCTCTCTTGCATGGGCCATTTGCCAAGTCTCGTGAGCAGCCCTAGTCATGCAAAGTGCTGAGGTATTTGTCAGCTTTTTCTAAAAATTGCTATCAACTGATATTTATTTTTATTTTAAATAAATATTGTTGATTTCATCTTGAATTTGTAATTGTGTACTCTTTTTCTTAAAGAGGTGCCCCTTAATTATATAAGATTTTGATGCACCCTCGAATTGGGGAGAAGGACATGGGCACAGAGAGAGGCAGATAAAAGCTAGCCCTTTTGGAGTTCTAAAGAGAGACAAAGGCACATGTCTAGCTGAGAAAGCTAGACGCAATGATTGCTGGGTAATTTCACAAGTCACAAGAGTAGCCTGGCATACAGGATGTAGCTTAAAAACTTTTTGAAGGAAGAGATATTGAGGTTCACGGCATAGTTCGTTGAATAACAAATGAGCTAAACATGGTGGGCTACTTTGAACTGTTTCCATGCTTGCTTGAACTTGCAGCAGCAGTTCCTGAGAGTTACTTCCAACATGGGAAATTGTCCACATCATCTCAGAAGTTAACACAGCTCAGTGTTAACAGCACAGATTTTAGAGCCACACCAACTGCGTTTGAATCCCGACCTGGTCACCAAACAACTATAAGACTTGGGAAATCTGTTGGCCTCTCTTGTGTCTCAGTTCCCTGGTAACTGCCACGTAGGCTTGTTAAGAGTACAAAATATAACAAAGTTTATAGAGCACTTCTCACAGTGTCTAGAATATAAATGTCCAAAAAATGTGAGCTCTTTTAGTCATTCGCCAAGTTTCCTTCTCCAACTATGACTGCTATCATTCTAGCTCTGTATGGGGTACTCTCATTTTCCATGTTTTTTTTCTTTCCATGTTGTATTTTATTTTAAATAATGGTGTTTATGATTTTAAAACTAATTTATCCTGATTGTATTAAACTTGGAAACAAACCCAAAAACTATAAATGAGAAAATTAAGAGAATTGAGAAATCTCTCCAACACGTTTTACGGGTCCACGTGGGTCGGGCACTGTGGCAGGCTCTGGGACCTCCAAGTCCTCTCTTTCCATGGCTCCATTTCTCTACCCCATTCAGGTAATTTAAAAGGAGGGGTGTTAACACTTTTTGAAATCTACTAAATCAAGTAACTAAGGCTAATTCGACTTTTAGGTAAAGTTTAACTTCTTTACCTACTATTCTAACTTAATTAACTGCCTACACTAAGATTAATGTTAAGATAAATTCTAATTATAATACTATTGTTCTATGTGGTACACAAAGTTCCTTCATCCAATTCACAGTGTATCCCTGCATAGGAACACAGGAAAAGCATCAATACTCACAGTTTCCTGAGCCTTACAGAGGCTAAGAGTAAGTAATGCCTAAGGGAAGATAAGCGATTTGGACCAGATTACAGAGCTAGAATACAAGGGGCCTGAGATTCACATCCCGGTGGGCATGGGTGCCTGGTGCCATCAATCTTGGAATCTACATGTCAGTACTTTGCCGCCATCGGAAAACGTACACGATTTTAAATAGTATGCCCTCTGCCTACTGGACAGCGATTTCTGCCCCCATTTCCAATCAAAAGAGTGCCCAAGACTTATTCCCAGACCCACGTTCTCAGATGAGCCATCCAGGTGTACCCTGGGAAGAGCCCACTCAGAATCCTTTACTATAGCCTTAGAGACAGTCCCCAGACAGACGTGAAGATTATAACAGCCATCTGCTGACAGTTCTCTCTCAAGGGAGCCATCCAGATTCTTCTCCAACATGCAATTTAAACATTAAATAATATGTACTATCAGCATTCTCTCTCCTTGCACAACAGAGAGAAAAGTAAAGCAAGATTAGACACAGGCTAGGGAAAGAGGAGACCGGCTTGCTGTTCTGAGCAAACCCTGGCTGGCTTTTCTGAAAAGTGAAAGCTTGGATAATTTATCATGTACTTATTTTCCTATATTGAATTTTAAAAATAGTAGAGCTCTAGCCACAGTAAACAATGCTTGTAATACTCTGAAATGAAAAAATATGACTAAGAGGAAGGGAAGGAAAGGAGGGAGAGAGTTTAGTGAATTATTCTACCACCTTTTTCCATTAATAATAGAATGTTCTCAACCAATTAATAAGCAATTACTTTCCCATCAACTGAGATACCCAAGGGAAGAGCCATTTGATGCATTTATTATGTTAACTCTATACTGTCTGAGCTGATGTCAATTGAGAAAAGCAAGGAATAAAATAAACTTGGAAAACTTGGAAAGATTTTACAGATTGACTTCCCTGAGCTCCAAATGCTATCTAAAGAAGAGACGGTAAGAAGGGCAGGTTCAATTCAAAGAAAGATATGAAGCCAAAGGTTGACATGGGTATTCCGAACGAAGCTTAGAGTAAGATCTGTCAAATTCCACAAAAATATGACAGAAATTAGTTTGCAATTTCTTCAGGAAATCCCTATAACTCTTTAACAGAGTTCTGCAATTTTACCTAGTTGTACCTAGGAATAGAATGCTTTGTACGGATGTATGTAGCAATTTTAGTCACTGCAGGCTCTGAGTAATTTCAGATTTCAAATACATCTTGTGAGAAGTTCATGAAATATAGAAAAAAATTTTGTCGTGGATTCCCAGAGAATCAACTATCTTGTCCTTGTCCAGACTAACTCCTTTGTTTACTTATCAAACATGTTTAAGTGCTTACAATGTATCAGGAACCACTCCACATGCATTATAAATATTAATTCATTTAATCTTTACAACAACCCTCTGAGGCAGGTGCAGAGAGACACAGAGGCTGAACGGTAATAGTGAAACCGGGATCTAAATTCAGGTCATTTGGCTCCAGTATCTGTGTGCCTAACCACTCCTCTATGCTCTCTCTACTTGAAAAAAGCAAGGAGTGAAAAATAAAAACATGCATAGAACTCCAGAACTCTGCTCCATCATTTATCCTCTCCCTCTCCACCAGTACTTTGCATTTTGTCCACACACACTGAGGTTTTCTCTTTTCAAAAGGTAACTCTTCAAGCTGACATTCTCTTTTAAAATTTCTTGAAAGGAAGCCCATGCTCACCGCTTCCACTTCTCTACCAGCTATTTATTCCACGTCATGCAATCTGGTTCCACACCCCTTCTCACTTCTCTACAGACACTACTCTTGAAGGACCTTTGAACTGTCTTACCCAGTGGCCTGTTTCTCAGGCTCATCCACCTCTGCCCCCTAATATCTTTCTGGGCACTTTTCTCTCTTGGTCCCTCTTATCCTGGTTCTCCATCTTCCTTTTGCATTTATTCCTCTGCTCTTTGCTGGTTGACATTTCTGAAGATTTTGTCTTGGTCTCTCCCTTATTCTCTCTCTCTCTCTCTCTCTCTCTCTCTCTCTCTCTCTCTCTCGGCATTATTTTTTAAAAAACATTCTCATATCCTTCAGTGGCTTCCATTCTTTACACTGGTTTCTAGAGTTTGGTTGACCCCAAAAACTAACTTGTCACCACCCAGAAAGTTGGGTCCATTTCTTTGGGGATAAAGTTACACTAATAAATCTCACAAGACTAACAAGACCGTATTCATTTGTAATGAAAAGTAAATTGTCAAAGCAACCTTTATCCAGAGCATTACATAAAGAACTAAATTATGATCAGTGTACCAGTTTGTTAATTTAGAACAAGCAGTATTATTACAAAAAAAAAAAAAAAGGACATTGGAGTTCTCTAGTAAGTGCTTTTTTTTCCAATGGACAATTCAGGTAGGAAGCTAAATTATAGTCATAAGACTGTTAGGTCAGCATGGAATAAGAAAAGGGAGAAATAATTACATGACTCATGTTTAATGGCATCAGACTGAGATTCACAGGTGTATCTAGACCCATAATAGAACAATATCTGCTGTGGGAATCCATCAGGTAAAGTAATTGGGTCAAACTCCATCTCCCATGAATGAATGAATGAATGAATGAATGAATGAATGAATGAATGAATGAATGTTGAACATGGTCTTGACATAATTTCTATTTTACCATTTGATTACAGTTATTTTGTTGAAATCCTGACCCCTTTGCAAGATCTGAGCTGCAAGACTTGGCAAGGGCCACATGTGTTCCTTACCATCAAGCATAATGCCTGCCACTTAGTAGACGAAAAGCAATAAATGTCCATTAAAATTAATAAAAGTCACCCAGACATTTATAAATATAAATAAAATGCATTGCATACTTGGCTTTCATGGGAGTTATTCAGAAAGTGGTACTGTATGTTTTGTCTTGCTTTTCAGAGTTCTTTAGGTCAAAGAATGCCTTGATTTCAAATGTTTACATTTGGGTCATATTTTTGAAAACTGTGAAATAGTAGATTATACGGTTTTTATTTTATCTGTCTTATTTCTATAAATTTCAGCTACTTATTTCTCCTACCCAATGACAAACCCCATTCCAACCCCCAACCCCTTATCTTTGATGTTTCTCATTCTCAGTAGGTGGAGGATTGCAGCAGCAGCAGCAGAAAGAGAGGAACAGATTCTCCGTGCCTATGTGGGCTAACCCGGGCACTCACGGGGTTAAAAGCACTGCAGTAATATTAAGCACATGTTTCAAGTCAGCAGGGTGCCAGCCTGAGATGTCCTCAAAGCCTAATTTGATAGATATTATGCCATACACTGCTGCAAGTAGTAATGAAGAAAGTAAAAATTTTATGGATGAGCAAAATAGGAGCTCTTATGGATGGAGTGTTTTTAAATCAGGTGTATAATTTACCCAGTGTCAGACCACATGTAGAGTGCATTACTCAATTGAACTTACAAGCAGATAGGAAAGCAGTTTCTTTTAATAAGCACTTCTTCAACTTATTGGCTCTACAATTACTTGCACCAAATTACCAGCAGCTGCTGCCTGTTTGGTATTTTATCCTAGACAAGGAGTTACATTAGTTTCTAATCAACAAGCCATTCAAGGACTCTTTATAATTTTTAGATTAATTCCACTTTTATTTGAAATTTATTAATTGAAATAGCCAATATTTCCATGACACTATGTTGTTTAGCTTCCCTTAACAGGAAACCTATTCAACTGCTGAGGTAAAGGGGGAAAAGGGAGAAGATTCCCCCAAACTTATTTCTGATATTTACAGCAGTTTACAAACTCTATTGGATTCATGTAACCTTATAGTCTGAATTTTGACCTTTCAGTTGCTTTTGTAAAAATAATGATACCTTATTTAAACTCCTTCATGTTTGAAGTCAATAAATTGTTTTATGTCTCTAAATAGCGTATCCTCTTACACCAGAGTTAACTGCAAGTTTAAATGTTAACTAATTCAGGTTAATACAGGGGTTCTCAAGTAGCCACTATTGATATTTTGGGCTGGCTAATTCTTTATTGGGGGGATGGCCTTTGCATTGTAGGATGTTAAGCAAAATCCCTAGCCTCTACCCACTAGGCAACCCCCCACAAGTGTGACAAACAAAAATGTCTGCAGTCATTGCCAAATCACCCTGGATGATTTAACGGATTTGAAGAAATTAAAGAGACAAGGGCTTCAGAAATAGTTGTAAGAGGAAAGAACATTTTCAATTCATTTGTGAAAGACTTCCAAAGTATTCTCATAAACATTGTGTTAGTGTGTGTACTTGTCCACATTTGCTTGCTTTACAAGGAATTGTAAAATGAATTTGTGAAGGAATTTAATTTTTCAAAATGCAAGTACGTGTATTTAAATATTACTCTATTTTGAAGCTGCTTTCAGAGACAAAGGCAAAAGGTAACAAACAAAAAACTATGAAACA
This sequence comes from Rhinolophus hipposideros, assembly GCF_964194185.1. Taxonomy (NCBI): domain Eukaryota; kingdom Metazoa; phylum Chordata; class Mammalia; order Chiroptera; family Rhinolophidae; genus Rhinolophus; species Rhinolophus hipposideros. Next base: position 64,445,467 of record NC_138048.1, read on the forward strand.
AGAACTGCTGATAGCTATATGAAAAAAAAACATTTGAATAACTACTCTGAGTGTAGAAAGACTAGAGGACTAATTTTGAAGAGTGTCATTACATTTTTATGACAGAGCCAAAAATATCTAATTTTCAGCATATTTCATTTTTTGAAATTATATTATACGAGTGCATTGTTGCCACCTTTAAATTACAAATCAGAAAGATATTAATATATAAATGCTAATAACTGATGCCAAATCATAAAAATGCCAACTCTAGTTCAAGCTTTTTCCCATAGGGCTTTCAAAACTACAGTGGTCTGTTTTAGAGACCAGAATCAAAACTGGTAATGTCAAGAGCCATTTGAGTACCATATATACACTGAAGAACAGCAACAATGGAAAACTTAAAGTGCCATCCCCAAGTCTCTTTCACTAAGAACTTACCACCTACCATCTTCCATTAATCACATGTTGAAAGATCCAAATAACATACAGTTGAAGGTTGTTCCCTCGTAGTGTAACACAGAACCTTAACATGCAGGACTTGAAAGGTCATTTAGACTTACCAGGGCCATTCCCTGACTCCATCCTAACTAGATCCTTCATAATAGGCTTCTCAGATCTCAATGTATGCATGGATCAGCTGGGCATCTTGGCAAACTGTGGATTGTGATTGAATAGGTGTAGGGCCTTACGGAGCCTACTTTTCTAACAAGCTCTCAGGTGATGCTATGGACCACACTTAGAAGAGCAAAAATTTGTTTACAACATCCCCACCAACTCTCAAGCTTTCTCTTAAACATTCTTAGGGGGCCAATGACAGAGAAAAATCCTAACTCCAAAACTAAATGACTTTGCATACCCATCGAAATCTTAATTTTCAGGTTTTTTTCTGGAACCAGTGCCGAGACTACGGGAAACTGTAGCAACTAGCTTAAGAAAAAAATTAAGCAAACAATTAAGCAAAATTACTAAAAACTAATTGGCTAGAGCTCAACCTATTGAAGTCAATACAAACCTCTTCTTACTAATTCCTTCTTACTAATAGTTTATAGGATTCCAAAACAAATAACTGGATCTTCACACCATGGTTTCTGTGATTATCTAGGGACATGTTCCCTTCTTACAACTGTGTCTACATGACCCCAAGTAAACACACAAAAACAGACCCTCTAGCACAGACACGGCCGCTAGAGCCCTACTCCGCAAAGAAACTAAATCTCCTAGATTTTTCTGACAACTCTGGTATATTTTGACCATGCTGACAGAAACAGGTCATAAGTCTATTATTTTAGAAGGAAACAAGTGGAATAGCATCAAATTAATGGATCTACTCCTTTTCCCTGAGACAAGAATCGAGTCTTCCCATCACCTGAATGATTCAAAGAACTTTCGGTGCCTAGAAGCCTCAGAGACATGACCTTATAGCCAGACCTATAAATGCACCGTTTATTCTTGATTATACTTTGCAAATAATCCAGATCCTCTATTTTACACTGGTGATTTTACTTCAACCTATTTTATAGCCATCTTAGTCTTCTATCCAGCAAAAAGAAGTGAAAATTAGTTTCACGCAATGTGTTAAAACCAAGAGCTAAAATGTGACCCTGATGCCATTTAATGATTTTATGACTACTGTAGGTATTCAAAATACTAACAACAGGGAATGCTTGGGCTTCAAACAATCAGGAAAGAAGCCTCAATCAATCATAATGTATCCAGAAGCCATCAGCACTGGAACACACTGTCTCCATATCGGCTTGCCCTTGAACAAGAGGAAGACAGAAATCCCCACAGGACAGTGTGGTTCCATCATGGGTAGACCTAAACCAGGAAAGATTTCACTCAGAATAGGAATGCATGGGTAGTTTCATCCACAGTGAAGTTCTTTGTGAATCGACATTGATGCCAACCACATTTAACACATTTGTAAATGTTCAGAAAGTCCAATTTTATTCTGTGTGAAAGATCCAAATTTGTAGCTAAGAAAAGAGGAAATGTATAGGTATAAAATCTTACCAATCTATACAAGTGGCTAGAAGAAAGCACAGGGCCATGCTTATAGCAGGCAATCAAGAGATGTTTGTTGACTTGAAAGACAACAGTTAAGGCTTTAATTTCTCTAACACCAGTCATTGACTAACAATTATTACCTACTTCATTTGTGTGGCTGAATACTGACAGTGAAGGATGTTCTGTTGATACATATACCAGGGTCCTCCCCAACAGGAACACAGCCCTGCTCTCAAGCTTGACAGGCCTGTCTTTACCATCTGATGCCCTCAATCCCAAAAAACCCTCCTTCTTGCCAAACATAGTCATTATGTCCACGTGCATATTTTGGGGGAGCTAAAATGTTGACTTTGAACTCCAACAAAGACCATTTTAGTTCCTTTTATTTCTCGTTTCTCTTTAAAGATAGCCCTCTGCAGTTAGCAAAATTCCATTCAGACTGATGACTGCTATCTTGATCTCCAATCTTGTACATCCCTGTCAACACTACCACGTGAAGGGGTGGGAAACTCTTAAGGGAATCTTTGTTTTCTAAAAGCTAGGGCTTTCAGAAAAAAATGTGGACACTGTGTGTACATATATTTATTTGCATGTGAAATTTTTCTTAAATGATCTTCCTTATTTAGTTTACCAGCTTAACCAATACTCTTTAGTCCCCCTGTAAAATATACTGTGGCTGATGCTTAAGGCACATATACTCAATGATCATAGCTAGATCACTCCCTAGATATTCTAAACACAATTGCACCTTCCGGTTACACTGCAGACTTATCAAGAATCAGCTGAAATTTGTTTCCGAACCTCTTTATTTCAGTTGTACTTGCTATTGTTAGTCAGTAATTTTAATTAGTATTAATGTATATCTGATAAAATATAAGTGAAAAATCAAAAAGATATTATTTGAAAAATATAACAAACACTTTGTAATAACAGCAAGTAATTAAAAATTCTTATTGAATTAGACATGAGGGACACAGTTAAGAAAGACTGGAGAAAATTATAAAAGTTGAGAATTTTTTTGCCTTGAGATTTCTTCTGATGTGAATTTAAGTTTCAACTCAGGTTAAAACCAAAATATTATGCAATATATTATGGATGCGGTTTGTTTAGGAAAAATAAGAGAGTACTTCAATCAATGGATCCATACCCAAAGAAAATAACTTGGCCCTATATTAAAAAACTGATGAATGAATATACATGCACATGTTCTTGGTCAAAACAAAATATTTTAGTTCTGTATGTACCATTCTTTTTTTAAAAATTCAAACTTTTATTAGTTTCACGTGTACAAAACAACATAGTGATTAGATATTTATATACCTCAAAAAGTAATAACCCTAAGTCTATTACCCATCTGACACTGTACATAGTTACTAGAATATTATTGACTGTATTCCTACTGTGTTTCCCCGAAAATAATACCTAGCCAGACAATCAGCTCTAATGCGTCTTTTGGAACAAAAATTAATATAAGACCCGGTCTTACTTTACTACAGTAAAATATTTTACTGTATTTTACTTAAAATACAGGGTTATTTTACTGTAGTAAATAAGACCAGGTCTTGTATAACATAACATAACACCGGGCATAACATAATATAATATAATATAATATAATATAATATAATATAATATAATATAATATAATATAATATAATACAATATAATACAATACAATATAATATAGTATAATAATATAATAGTGGGTATAACATAATATAATATATAATACCACGTCTTATATTAATTTTTGCTCCAAAAGACGCATTAGAGCTGATTGTCCGGCTAGGTCTTATTTTCGGGGAAACAGGGTATGTTGTACTATATATCCCCATGATTATTTTATTTTAAATATAGTTTACATTTAATATTGTTTTATATTAGTTTCAGATATACAACAAAGTAGTTAGACGTTTATATAATTTAAGAAGTGATCCCCCTGACAAGTCTAGTACCTATATGACACCGTAAACAGTTCTTATATAGGCATTGACTATATTCCCCTTACTGTGTTTTACATCTTCGTGACTCTTTGTAACTATCAATTCGTACTTCTTAATCCCTTCTCCTTTCTCATCCAGCCCCTGAAACCGTCTCCCATCTAGTAACCATCAGTTTGTTCTGTTTTGTTTGTTTATTTTGTTCTTTAGATACCACATATAAATGAGATCATACGGTATTTGTCTTTCTCAGTCTGACTTATTTCATTTAGCATAATGTTCTCTAGGTCCATTCATGTTGCAAATAGTAAGATTTCGTTCTTTTTTATGGCAGAGTATTATTCCATTTTGTGTGTGTGTGTGTGTGTGTGTGTGTGTGTGTATATATCAGAATTTCTTTATCCAATGATCTATTAATGGGCATTTCAGTTGTTTCCATATCTTGGCTTTTGTAAATAGTGCTACAGTGAACATAGAGGTGCATATATCTTTTCAAATTAGTGTTTTGGATTTCTTCAGATAAATACTCAGGAGTGGAACTGCTGGGTCATAAGGTGGTTCTATTTCTAACTTTTTGAGGAACCTCCATACTGTTTCCCATAGTAGCTTCACCATTGCAATTGCACCAACAGTACACAAGGGTTCCCTTTTTTCTTCATCCTTGCTAACACTTTTTGTTTGTTGATTTATTGATGATGGCCATTCAGACAGGTGTGAGGTGATATCTCATTGTGGTTTTTAGTATTCAGAAATCAATTACATTTTTATATACCAATAATGAACTACTAAAAAGAGAAATTAAGAAAACAACACCCTTTATAATTACATCAAAAAGAAAATACCTAGGAATAAATTTAACCAAGGAAGTAAAAGAACTGTATTCAGAAAATTCTAAGACATTGAAGGAAGAAATCAAAGTGGATACAAAAAAATGGAAGTATATACCATGCTCATGGATAGGAAGAATTAATATAGTTAAAATGTCCATACTACCCAAAGGAATATATAGATTCAAAGCAATCCCTATTAAAAATACCAATGGCATTTTTCACAGAACTAGAACAAATAACCCTAAATTTTATGTGGAATGATAAAAGACTCTGAATAACCATGGCAATCTTGAAAAAGAAGACAAAGCTGGAAGTATCACGCTAACCTGATATCAAAATATACTATAAGACCACAGTAATCAAAACAACATGGTATTGGCATAAAAACAAACACATAGATTAATGGCACAGACTAGAGTGCCCAGAAATAAATCCATGCCTGTATGGTCATTTAATCTATGACAAAGGAAGCAAGATATACATTGGTGTAAAGACAGTCTATTCAATAAATGGCACTGGGAAAACTGGATGAAAAAATAAAACTGGACTACCTTCTTACATCATATACAATAATAAACTCAAAATGGATTAAATGTAAGACCTGAAACTATAAAACTCCTAGAAAAAAAACATAGGCAGTAAACTCTCAGTCATTATCCCTAATAATATTTTTACTTATATATCTCCTTGGGCAAGAGAAATAAAAGAAAAAATAAACAAATGGGACTACATCAAACTAAAGTTTTTGTACATTAAAGGAAACCATCAACACAATAAAAGATATCTTACTAAATGGGAGAAGATATTCGCCAATGATACATCTGATAAGGGGTTAATATCCAAAATCTATAAAAATCTCATACAACTCAACACTAATAAAAAAAAACAAAACAGTCCAATTAACAAATGGGCAGAGGACCTGAATAGACTTTTCTCCAAAGAGGACATCTACATGTCCAATAGACATATGAAAAGATGCTCAACATCACTAATTATCAAAGAAATGTAAGTATATACCATTCTTAATGAATCTGTTCTTTTACTGACTTTTTCAATTAATCAACTGCCTACGTATCCCAATCATAAGGAATCAGAGCTATTGTATTTTGGTCCTAATTTTCCTCTTTTACCCTCTTCTATGAAAAATGTAAACCAACAAAAGGTGCCTTTTTTCTTTTTCTTTTTTTTCTTTTTTATTAAATTTATTGGGGTGACAATTGTTAGTAAATTTACATAGATTTCAGGTGTACAATTCTGTATTACATCATCTATAAATCCCATTGTGTGTTCACCACCCAGAGTCAGTTCTCCTTCCATCACCATATATTTGATCCCCTTTACCCTCATCACCCACCCCCCACCCCCTTACCCTCTGGTAACCACTAAATTATTGTCTGTGTCTATGAGTTTTTCTTTCTCATTTGTTTGTCTTGTTCTTTTTGGTTTATATACCACATATCAGTGAAATCACAGGGTTCTCTGCTTTGTATGTCTGACTTATTTCACTTAGCATTATACTCTCAAGATCCATCCATGTTGTCACAAATGCTCCTATATCATCTTTCCTTAACGCGGACAAGACATGGAAACAACCAAAATGTCCTTCAATAGATGAATGGATAAAGAAGTTGTGGTATATATACACAATGGAATACTGTGCCTTTTTTCTTTTATCTCAGAAGTTTCTCTTTCACAGTTTCCATTCATTTGATGGTCAGACTTTTGCAAACTGCCATCCATCTGCCTGGTTGTTCAAACCAAAAACCTATGATCCTCAATCCATTACTTTTCCTCATCACTTAATCTAATTAATCAAATATATAGTTAATTCAGCTTCCCAAATGTATTATAAATCATTTCACTTCTCTTCACTGAATTATAAAAAGCAATGGGGAGAATGATTCGAAATGAAGAGATAGGTGGGGTTGCTCACAGAAGGCCTTACAGGTCACGGCAAGTAGTTTGGATTTTGTTCCAAATATTATGGGAAGCTATTAGATTATCCTGGCTGTTGTGTGGAGAAAGAATTATGTGAGGGGCTAGAAGCAGGAACACAGGAGAAATAGTGGGCTACACAAAATTAATCCACAGTGGTGGTTTGAGCTGGGTAGTAAAGTTAGTAAAAATTGATTAGATTTAGCTAACAACCTAGATTAACAGAAACTACTGAACAAGGGAAGTATAAATTAAAGAGAATGGTAATACATATAGCCAAGGTTTTTTAACCTTACATCTGATTGAATAGAGGGGCCATTTAACGAGAATGAAGAGGAGGTAGAGGAGCAAGCTTGGTGGTATAGGAGGAGAAGCAAGGGTTGGGACATGTAGAATCAAGAATTCTGTTGCCTCATCAATAAATCAAGTGTTGACTATCAAGTGTATCAATAAATCAAGTGTATCAATAAATCAATAAAACAAACAACAAGTGTTGCTGAGGATGTGGAGAAAAGGGATCCCTCATGCACTGTTGGTGGGATTGCAGATTGGTGCAGCCACTATGGAAAACAGTATGGAACTACCTCAAAAAATTGAAAATGGAACTACTTTATGATCCAGCAATTCTACTTCTGGGTATCCATTCAAAGAAAGCCGAAACACTAATTCAAAAAAATATTATAATATATGCACTCCTATGTTTATTGCAGCGCTATTCACAATAGCTGAGATATAGAAACAACTAAAATGCCCATCGATGGACGATTGGATAAAGGAACTGTGGTACACTTATACAATGGAGTATTACTTGGCCATAAAAAAAGAATGAAATCTCACCATTTGTAACAACATGGATGGACCTTGAGAATATTATGTTAAGTGAAATAAGTCACATAGAGAAAGACAAATACCATTATGATCTCACTTATATGTGGCATCTGAAGAACTGAATACATGAGCAAACAAAACAGAAATAGATTCAGAGATATGGGGGGAAAAACTGTTGCTAGATGGGAGTGGGGAGGGGATGGGGAGAAGGTGAAGGGATTTGAAAGAGCAAATTAGTAGACACAACATAGTCATGGGGATATGAAATACAGCATGGGGAATATAATCAACAAAGTTGTAAAGATTATATAAGGTGCCAGATGGGCACTAGACTTATCAAGGGATCACTCGAAAGACTGTGTAGATGCCTGACAAATGTGCTGTACACCTGAAGCTGACGTAAAATAGTATCGTATGTCAACTATAATTAAATATATATATAAATATATATAAATATATATATAAATATATATATATATGGTCATGGAACGGGGAGTCAAGGGTATTGTAACAGATATATAAGATGTCAGAGGGATAGTAGCTTCAGGAAGGGGGGTTATCACTTTGTGAGGGGTGTAAATGTCTATTATGTTGCTTTGTACACCAGAAACTAATAAAAAAAAAGAAGAAGAATTCTGTTGCCAATTGGAGGTACTAGATATATAAGATTGTGCAGTTCAAAAAAGTTGAGGCTATAGATATAAATTTGGAAGTCATCAGGATGTTTGTTGTATACAAAGCCATACGACTAGGTGAAATCATCAAGGGGCAATTTATATTTAGGATTACATAAGAAAAAGCAAAGAGAAAGAATTGGCAAGGGAGACTGAGGGCAACATATGGAAATTTAGGAAAGAGTGATCTCTAGGAATCTAAGTAAAGATAGTATTTCAAGGAGAGAGATGTCAATAATAAACGAGAGAGAAAGTAAAATAAAGTCAGAACTGACTATTGGTTTGGCAAGATAGAAGTTGTTGGTCACCTTGGGAAAAAGGCTACAGTGGAGTGGTGGGGACAAATCCTGCTTGGCATAGTTTACAAAAAAAAAAAGGGAGGTGCAGAAGTGGAGCGTCAAGAATAGACAACTCTTTTACATGTAGCAATCCAGTTTTCTCAACACCATTTATTGAATAAACTATTCTTTAAGCCCTGTTGTATAATCTTGGCTATTTTGTCATAAATTCATTTGGCATTGAAATTTGTATCATTAAAATTTGCTGAGAATAGAACTAAAATGTTCTCCCTCCGCCCTAAATAACAAACATGTGAGATGATGGATGTGTTAATTAATTAGATAGCAGGAATTCCTTTCACAATATATACGTGTATCAAATCATCACAATGTACACTTTAAATATCTTACAATTTTATATGTCAATTATGCTGCAATAAAGCTGAAATTAAAAAAAGAACAGACAACTCTCTTAGATAGTTTTGCTATAAAGGGGAGTCGAGAAATAAGTGGGTAGAAGAAGACATGAAGTCAAAGAAGGAGTTTTGCTTTTAAGATGGGATTATTACATGATGTTGGAGTATGCGAGAGGAGACTGGCTTCTGTGCCAAGCAGAGGACCTGACTATGGGTAGGACAAGGACAGTTTATCCCTGTCCAGAGTGGGATACAAATGCAGTTAGGCTGGTAGATCTGGTGCTGGTAGATGCAGTTAGGCTGGTGAAAAAACGAGTTGTTTCTCTTTTGTGAATTGCACTGAAAGTGAGAAGGCAAAGGGGCTGCTGAAAACCTGAGGAAAGAGAAGGTGAATCAGAGATTGACAAGGTATTGCCAGGCAGAACTGTGTGTACTTGATGTCTGCGATCATACTTTTAAGTAGAGACTAATCAGTGCATAAATGTGTTTTCCTCCACTACTTTCAGTGCTTGGACTTACTGCATACATTTATTATATTTATTATACATCTGTTGTTTAATATACGTCTCTGCAACTAGACTATAATCCTTTAAATAGTATATATACTGACCTTCTCCTGGGACCCTCATTCACACTGCCTGGCATGTAATTGATCCTCTCTAAATATTTGTTGACGGAATAAATTAATTCAATATCCACAGCATGTCAAATATGCTTAAAATTGAACTCATTATCTCTTCCTTAACCCTTCCACATACATACCTGTTCTTCTACTTCTTATCCTATCATAGTTTATCCAACCAATTTCCCAATCCAGAATTTGGAAATCATCTTACAGCCTCCCTCATTTCACTCTCCATGACCCATCAATGTTCAGTCAACTCTGCCAGTTAAATATTTCTTGGACCTATTCACTGTTCTTCATTCCTGCAACCAATTTCCCAGTTCAGGTCACTATCGCCTCACCTGGATTGTCAGCAAATCATTGTTACAGCTCTTCCGGCTTTCATTTTATCCCCGTCAAGTCCATTCTCCATTCTATGCTTTCATAAAGTATAAATCTTATTATGTCCTCCACAACATTAAACCTGCCATTGATTCCTCAGCAAAACCCTCAGAATAAAATCCTCTTTTTCATGATTTATAACACTTTTCTTAATATGGCCTAGAACTCTAGTTGGCAAATTGATTTCAATTCTCCAACTAATTAATGGCTCTCTCTCAGCTCCTTGGTCTTTTCACATGTTTTTTTCCTCCACCTGGAATACTCTCTTCACCATCAATGCCTTCTCATCCTTTCTTTCTGCACTTAGAAGTCACTTCCTCTAATAAGTCCTCCCTGATTTATGGCATTGGTTAGGTACTAACTCCTAAATGCTTCCAAAGCCCCCAGTGCATGTTGGGGTTCTATAACCCTTCTTTATAGCATTTTTTTATTCCAAACCCAGAGAATAACAAATGAGTGGAGGATAGAGTCTTATGGTACATATAGTAAATTTATCCCTCCATCTTTTCCTTAGCCCCTTAAAGCTAAAGGACAAAAAACGGAGGAACAAAGGATGCCTATTTGCTGAAGAAAAAAGAAGATATTTCTCACAGGTGTCTTCTGGAGGTGGCAAGGCAGTTGTGAGCAGTTCTGTGATCAATGAGAAAATGGTGAGGACAGCCCCCCCAAAATATATTAGACTTTTATAATTAAATTTCTCAGAGAATTTGTGGTCTGGAAACTACTGATGTTACTTTATTTTCCTTAGGAATGAACACCAATGAATTTGTGTTTCTAGTTTATCTCAGGCTCTTTAAAAACTAATAGCCATTCTAAAATGCTTATGTAAATATTTGGGGAAAGTGAGAAGTATAATTTTCATCTCTTTATGATCACTTCATGAGCATTATAGTAAGTCACAGAAAGTAAGAAGATAAATCATTCTGAAAAATCAGAGTAGCATGCCTTATAGCAAAAGATCTGATTAACTTTAAATGAACGAACACAAACTAACCACTGCAATTTCTGCACCAAATCAAATCATGCACCCCGATTTACAAACAAACTTTTCAGATTTCTCCTATGTGCCATTCTTTGGTTGTGAATGTTCAAGACTGAGGCAGAATGGTCCTACAGTGGCTTCTTGTCAAACTCAAAAGGCACAGGAATAGATAAGCTGAAAGAAAGCAAAGAAGTCCCCATAGATAGATTTAAAGCCCAAATTAAAATCACGTGGTATTCAATCCCCTTTCATCTCGCCCCCTATTCATTTAAAATGTCAGTATGATTCTACTAATTTTACAAATAGCTTGTGATTTTATTTCTTAGAGTATTATCCTATAAACTATATATAAAAACACATTATACAAATGTAAGTATATATAGAGGTTTGTCATCTTCCTGAAACAGATATGTCATTATGTCTTAATTTTAAATAAAGTCTTATAAAAATGTCACTCTGAGAAACTGTACGTGGCTGACACTTTACACCTCTGCACACTGTTAAATACTGAATTGCCTTTGGCAGTATTCACTCCCAATGTATTATTTATATGTTCCCCATTAAATCATTAATTGCAAATCAAGAAAGACTCTTGAGAAATCACGTAGACCAAGTTTTAGGCAAACTATACCTCAAGTTAGGATGATTATGAACCTAATCTATTTTTAAATATTTCCACAGAAGGGAACTGAGATAGGGTTTCCAGATTTAGCATATAAAAATGCAAGACACCATTTAAGTTTGAATATCAGATAAACAACAAATACTTTTTTAGCATAAATAAATATTTGGGACATATTTATGTTTAAAAGTATTTGTTGCTTAACTGAAATTCAAATTTAAGTGGGTGTCCTGTATTTTTTCTGGCAACCCGAGAACTGAAACCCAGCCAATGATAATTTCTGTCAGACGACTCAATTTCTCTGCTATAGATTACCACATCTGAAATCATTCATTCAAGAGAGAGGATGGTCATAAGTTGACAACCGAGGTTAATTAAGAACTAATTGTTGGTCAGGTTGTCAAAAGTCAATACTTCTCTCTCCAGTGCAATAATCAATTCAATCAATATAGATTTTTAAAGTTTTAAACAAATACAATTTTGTAATTCTTTTTCTCTAGAAACACAATGGCGCTCATTTCATTTTCTATGTGAAATTATCTTTAACGGACAATATAAATGTGTTGCTAAGTTAAAAATATAAAACATGAACCTTATAAATGCCAACACAAAAGGCAAGGCAGTAGATTTTTTAATAATAAAGCATGTCCTTTTATGTTTTAAACTGAGTTAAAACTGAATTATCTTCCAGCCTCCCAAACCCATATTTCTCCAATATTTAACCTCTTTCTGAATAATATAGCCCATCTAATGGCCAAGTCAAAAATGAGTCACTCTCAATTTCTTTTCACTCTCAATTTCTTTTCACACATCCCAAATTTTTAAAAATTTGCTATATTTACTAATGTTGCCATATTATTTACCATACCCTCGTAATATATTTTTAACATGCCTTCTCTTGTCCAGCACACCAATCCAATGAGATAAGAATGGTGACTCTTATTCTACATATGACAAAAAAAGATGAATAGCTTGTTCAAGTTCACACAGCAAAGCAGTAACAGAAGACTAAAATCTAGATATATCTTAACCATTATGTTAATTCTACATAGCCAGTTGGTCACCAAGTCTGTCAATTCTATTTCCTGAATATTTCTCAAATTGTTTTTATTCATCCCCATCCCAACACCTTAGTTTATGCCCTCATTTAGTATTCTTAGCTGCTCTACAATTTGAGGTTCTGTATTAGTTTCATAGGGCTGCCACAACAAAGTACTGCAAATTGTGTGTGTTTAAACAACAAAAATTTACAGTCTCACAGTTCTAAAGGAGAAAAGTCCAAATCACTGTGTCAACAGGGTTGGTTCCTTGTGAGGGCTTCGAGAGAACAATCTGGCCCAGACCTTTTCCTTGACTCGTATATGGCCATCTTCTCCCTGTCTCCACATCATCTCTCTGTGCATGTCCGTCTCTGTGTCCAAAATTCCCTTTTTTTATAAGAACACCAGTCATATGAGATTATGAAACCACTCGACTTCAGCATGACTTCCTCATAACTAATTACATCTATAGAATGACCCTAGTTCCAAACAAGGTGACATTCCGAAGTACTAGAGGTTAGGATTTCAACTCTCTTTTTCCAAATGGGACACAGTTCAGCTGATAGCAGATCCCTTCTAATCGGCTCTCAACTCCCACCAAAGTGCTTTTTAAATTCAAATCTAATCTTGTCATTCCATTGTTTCTGTATTTTCAAGGCTAAATCACAGACTCCAGGATAAAAGGATACATTTGGGGTGTGGAGATAACAGAATTATTTACAATCCATCCTGTGCTTGTCACTTCAGTTGTATTTCTAGTCTCTTTGCACCCTCCTGTCAGCCCTTACTCTCAAGTTCCAGACAATAAACTTGACCTGTTCTCTTTTGCTTCTAGACCCTTGCTGGGGCTCATTTTACCAAAAACACCTGTGCTTCTCCTTCACCTCACGTTTTGTTTATTTTTTTCTTTTTTCACATGGATCATGACTTAATTTGAAAATTAGCAAACGATACTATAGAAACATTGAGATGTAAATTTCTGAAATGCTGCATTTTAAATTTAGTTGGAAAACACCACTTTAGCTATAAGCACAAGTTTAGTCTTCCACATAGAAACCAGATACTAAACTGTAAAGAAAAATAAAATAGAATAAAATAAAGCGTCCTATTGTTTGAAAGCACCAGTTTAAGCAAAAGACTATAAAAGTACATAGATATGTAATATTCCTCGACAATACATGTGTAAATGAGTGTTACTACACCATAGAAAAATGGGGCAGAAAATGAATCTCTGGGAGCCCACTGTGTACTACAGTATCTAATGGCAGAAATGCTTATGAAATACATGTTGTTAAGGTGCAAGGGTATCATTTTTTGGCTTTATTCATTTGTTGTTGCCAAACAAACATATTTTACTACATTAATGCCTTCACCACTCTATTTGTTACTTAACATCATCCAGCACATAACTAAACATCTCATCTTTTAGTCTGTTCTGCAATATCCCAGGTTTTTATAAAGGTATTATAACATAAAATTGGGAAATTCCTATTTTGTGAGTTAGCAATTCCACTTGACAAAACATATTCATAAATATGGCCTGTTCAATCCATTCATTTAATAAATGATTTAATTTAAAACACCTAAGTTATTCTGTAGGCATCCGTAAATCCACTCTAGGGATATCTCTCACTGGCCCTGTGTGGGTCAGGTGCCCACCCCTGAACCAGTCACTGTGTCCAGGACAATGAGTTTGTGAATGACAGCGCCACCAGAAGGCGTCAACAGAGGAGACAGGAAGATGAAACTCCAGCAAAAGACAGTGAAGCACAGTGGAAGGAACACATACTGGAGAATCAGTGACTCTGCAACCATCTTTGAAGACTGTTCCTGCCTCACAAAATCAAGAGTGAGTCCAGCTTCAATACTCTCTGCTTCTCTCCTTGAAACAACTTTGCAATGACCTGCTTATCTAAATAATATTCTACTTTCTTGACAAAGGTGAACGACGTTTGACCTGAATGTAAAGTCTGTGTAACTACTCCCAAATACAGAGTCAATAACTTAAAACAAAGAAGTAGAGAAAACAAACTGGGAGAATTTCCTCAGAGTAGGTGAGCCTTTAGTATCTCTTAACTCACAACACCAAGAATCTGCTGACTTTCTACTCCCAAAGCCTACTGACCAGGTGAACTTTGATTCCTGTCCAGAGAGCTAACTGAAACACTTGACCGATAAAATCCAGACCCTTTAGCAACTCGCAGTTAAAACTCTGAGTGTGCTTCCAACTTCTTCTCCTCCACCCCATTCAATGAACCCTGATTTACAGCCACACAGTATCTATGAATCACCATGTACTTTCATGGCTTTGACATTAGTGATAATATTTATTAAGCACCTACTGTGTGCCAAACATTGTTCAGGTGCTAGAGATATTGCAGTGAACAAGACAAACCCATGCCCTCAGAGACCTCACATTCCAGTGGGGGGACACTGGTAATCACAATTTAACTAAAAAATAAAGTACCTGGCTGGGGTAAGCAGTAACATTAGAAAGGTGATCAGGAGGTGACATCAGAGCTGTACAGGAGTGACCTGAATGAAGAGGAGCCCTCCATGAGAAGATCTGTACTTGGCACTGGGCCAGGGATAGTATATACATTATGGGTAATCCTCCGAGCAGTTCTGCAGGATCCCCATTTTATTCTGAGAGGATAAGTAGCTTGTTCAGACTGCACAGCATAGCCTCCCTCTGAGACTTTATGCCTTTCCTTCTAGCTGAAATGCTCTTCCTGACACTGTCCAACACACTCTTCTTTGTCATTCCAGACCCTCATTTCCTTTGCAAAACTTCTGACTAGCAGTACTCCATTATTTCCCGTCCTCTCCCCAACCCGGGTGCAGATCATTGTTTTTGCCTGTTCCCACAGCACTCCACATGGGACCTCTCTTGCCATGATAAATACATTCATTATATTTTCCATTGACATACCAGGCTCCTCTCCTACACTGGAAGCTCCTTCAGGACAGAGCCCATTTCTTACGCATGAATGTATCTCCTACATCTTGCCCAAGGCCTAGAACATTGAAAATACTCAAGAAATGTTTGTAAAACAAATGCTGTTCGCCTATAGAATGAAATGGTTGTGATGAAATTGCTCCAGACCCAGCCCTAATGAGAAACACTGTCATTGGGAATGTGGAAACAATCAGAGGCCATGGGTCCTTCTTCCCCAGCCAAACCACCATGGGTTCTTTACTGGAAATGAGCAGTGATGTTAAGACTAGAGAGATCTTTACAGTGCTTAAAATCATACAAGGGTAGCCACTATTGAAAAGTAAAAATGACGTTTTTGTTCTAAATAAAGATATATTTTTTTAAAAATTCAACCATCTGGGAATGCAGACTGGTGCAGCCGTTATGGAAGGCAGTGTGGAGGTTCCTCAAAAAATTACGAATAAAATTACCATATGACCCAGCAATCCCTCTCCTGGGTATCTACCCAAAAAATTTGAAAACATTTATACATAAAGACACGTGTGCTCCAATGTTTATTGCAGCTTTGTTTACAGTGGCCAAGACATGGAAACAACCAAAATGTCCTTCGATAGATGAATGGATGAAGAAGTTGTGGTATATATACACAATGGAATACTATTTGGCGGTAAGAAAAGATGATATAGGAACATTTTTGACAACATGGATGGATCTTGAGAGTATGATGCTAAGAGAAATATGTCAGACAGAAAAAGCAGAGAACCATATGATTTCACTGATAAGTGGTATATAAACCAAAAACAAGAGAACAAGACAAACAAATGAGAAACAAAAACTCATAGACACAGACAATAGTTTAGTGGTTACCAGAGGGTAAGGCGGGTGGGGGGTGGGAGATGAGGGTAAAGGGGATCAAATATATGGTGATGGAAGGAGAACTGACTCTGGGTGGTGAACACACAATGGGATTTACAGATGATGTAATACAGAATTGTACACCTGAAATCTATGTAATTTCACTAACAATTGTCACCCCAATAATTTTTTTAAAAAATCAACCATCAACATATTTTTAAGTTTTCTAAAACTTGCATTTCCAAAAGCAATGGTTTTTTCCCCTCTTTGGTACCTTGAGTAAATTCCCTGGCTTGAGCACTTCATTCTTACACATTTCCCCATTGATACAAGATGCTTTGTTTATAGATCTATGTAATTACCACGACCTTTATTTTTTTCAGAGGAATCCCACTCTTTTAAAAAGGGGCTTTTAAATAGCATTGGAAATTTTTATTTAAAAAAATGGGAGTTGAAGTGCACGGAATAGAGCATGTTGTAAAATAGGCAGCACATTTATTATCACCTCCCACTCAGCACCATTTTAACTATAATCTCTGTATTTGAGTAGTTCAGCTAATTAACAACCTCGTATTACTGTAAAGATGAGATTGTCATGTTATTTGAAGTGGTTTTTAACAGTCTTTAAGCACTAACCACTCAATTTATTAACAGTTTGCTCTACCTTAAGTGAAGGAAATTACATAATTATTGTGAGCCTGAAAATGAGAAGAAATATATATTTTATCATTACCTATACAGAATGCCAAAATTTAAAAGGTGTTTTTAAATATAAGTAAAATTCTTGAAAAAGCAGCACACGGATAGTTTGCTGCCAATGGCTTTTACAGGTATGTAACAATTTCCCTACACATTTTTGTTTAACTTTTAGCTTGAAGTGATCTAACAAAAATAGGGCAAGAGAGAAAAACAAAACCTGTTTTGAAAGCAGAATAAGCAGTGGTTTAAAATGTGAACCTTGAAATCAGACTGGCTGGGTTCAAATCCTGGCTCTACCACTTATTAGTTCAAAGACCTTAGGCCTCACTTTGTCCCTCTCTTTCCCCATCTGTAAAATGGTGATCTGAATTATAATAGGGTTCAACAATCGGGTTGCTATGAGAATTAAGGATTTAATGCAGGTAAAGCACCGGAATACTCAGCAAAGGCTAGCTATCATTAATTTGGTTTAGCTTTCCCTATAATACTCTATTTCCTCAGGGTAGTACTTTACGGTATGATTTTCCTATGTTTCCAAGCTTGAGCAGCCCTTTTCCAACTCTAAAACTTTCTCACACCATCAAATGATGGCAGCTGTATATTTTTCATCTGTTAGTTGAGAAAGGGCAAAGTCACAAAAAGCTACTCTGAATTTAGTCATAATTTTAAACAAAGGTATATTTTCCCCCACCCATTAGCAATGACATACATTTGAAAAGATGCCGAATACACTCGTGGAAGACAGAGCAGAGCCCCAGGTCTACAGTTGAGAAGCCACGAGTGTGTGTGTACAGGCCTCACTGACTCCCGGCCCACACACCGAGTCCATTCACTTAGCATCCCTGAGGCTTATCCTATTAGAAAGCTAATATTCGGAAAGAAGCCTATTCCGGGCTAATATGGAATAGATACTAAACAATACTGTGAGATTCGTTAGTCTTCATCTGAAGATTTTCCTATAAATCTTTTATGGCTTAAAGATGAATTTTTCTAAATGTTAGGTTATTTGGTTTTAGAAACAAACTGGACTGAGAGTCATAAAGTCACTACAAAGGGATGCTGAAAGAATTAAATGACCTAAGATATGTGAGGAGCCTCACGTGTGGCCTGGAACATAATAATGAATCCATAAATCCTACTTAAATCATTACTTGTCTCCCCACCCAGGTTCCAAAGATGGCTCTACTAAAAATGAATAGCACAATATTGGCAAATGATGGCTCTGAGTCCTGGTGTCCTCTGTAAATTAGTAGGTAAGATAAGGACGGCTAAGGTGACTGTGCTCTTCATTTGTCTGTTTGCTCCCAGACTCCTTCCCACATATCTGCTGCTCTGCTCTGTATCACTAAGCGCTAATCCCTGCAAACTCCAATCGCAGGCATTCTTGCTAAAACTGGCTGAAAACTAGTTTGGCTAATGGGATTCAAGATCCTGATTCCAGAGCAGACAGAAAGCAGACTAGGGAATTTCTCCCCATCTCTCGGCTTCCAGAGTGTCTTTGGCCGTAGCTGTGTGTCCTGTGTGGTCCCAACTTTCACAGGTCCCAGGTAGTCCTGGCTTCTGGGCTTTGTAACACCTCCATCCTTTCCCTCCAATCCTAGGTGTGTTGGCAGCTTCCTCTTGTTGCTAATTTCTGGATTGCTTTCCTGTCCCGTTTGGTCGTTCAGCTTTTCCAACACCTTTGGAACTACTTCCCCATGTCATATCCCCTCCATCAAACTACCTGACATGGGCTCTGTTTTTCTGACTAAACCCTGTTACAATCACTGACAGATTTTAAAGCTCTCTTGTCCTACCATAAGTTACATAGGGTAGGTTCAGAACCTTACCTGCCGTTTTGCCCACCATCCACTCTACCCAACCCCATACTTCCTACCCATACGTCAGACGCTCTTCCAATATTCTGCTGTATCTCTATCTTCCATTTAACATGCTGTGTCACCATGATTTGTTTGTGCATCTAAATACTACACTCTGAACTCTTTGAGGTAGGGCTGTCTTTCCTCTTCTTTATGAACCTAATGAAGTATTTGTACATAGTAAGACTTCTGTACAAGTGTGATAAATGAATGAATGTATGAAAGGAGCTAACATTCCACAGGTCCAGATGTAAGCCTTCTCTCTTGCTTCTTCTTGAGTGGAGAGCACCAGGAAAAGCCACCACTCAAATAGGTCTCCCCCATTGGCCTGCTACAGAACCCAAAATGCTACCACCGAGTGCATTCTTTTATATGTGAGTCTCTTTGAAAAAGCTTAATTTCCCAGGGGAAGGTTAAGTCATTATCAATCAGTCACACTGCAGGAGGGATTAGTTTTATAGATTGTTTCCTATAGACACAGACTGCTAGAAAGGCATCAATCAGACAGAAGGAAAGAAACGTCCAGAGCCAGGAGTCAGCCTATACCACGCAGTCCAGCAGTCCCTAGACTGGCCCACATCATGTTATCATTCCTTATTTTGCAGAGGCCTCAATTTGAAATTTGTCCTACAGAATGCTGTGAATTTTTTTTAGCTAGTGAATGAATGTGGAGAGAGGAAGATGAGAGGAGACGGCCCATGAGGAGGGAGATTGTTCTGGAGCTCAGGACTGAGATAGAACTGACTGAGGATTGAGGGTTGAGATAAAGTGTAACAAGTGACAGGGGTGGAATGAGTTGAGAAGAAAGTACCCAGAGATGATCTTGGGTGACTCTTAGCAAGAAAAGTTTACACGGTCTGAGCTGGGGAGAAAGAGCATCATGAGAGGGCTTCTCAACTTGACATTTGCCATCTGGTCCCATCTGAAGAGGTTATTTCAACTGGTTGTATTTTGATTGATTCTATAGGGAAAGCATCCTATTATCACATTATCAAAATTGGATTCCTGAAGACCTCAGGATATAATAATGTCTTCATTCATTCATTTATTTAACAAAATGCTATTGAAAGCTGACTCTACATTGGACACTGTACTTAGAGCCAAGAAGATGCCTCTCAAGTGTCAGGGGTCTAATTTTCTTTATAGACACAGTGAGAAAATAAGTACCCATGGCTTAGGAGGCTTAGGGAAGAAAAGAGAATAGGAAAATGAACAGGGGTGAGAGACAAAGACAAACTCAGTTCTGACTCTCAATTCAATCATCATTCTATAACCTGAGACTATTTCATAGTTTAAGCTTTCCCTCCATCAATGGGGAAAGATATTTGTCCTTGAATGTCCATTTCCTAGCATAGCATCTGGAACGTAGCTGGTGTTGAATAAATATTGAATGAAAGATGGATATATGGACGTATGGATGTATAGATGAATGGATAGATTAAGGATGAATGGATGAATCCACTTCAGAGCACAGGGCTCTCAGAATGGTTAACAAGAAGTTCTCATTTACAATCTTCCCAATTTTTTTTTCAGATAAAAGAATTTATTCTTTAAAGTCAGTACTTCTGGGAAATGTAGAAAGCTACTTTAAATCTTTTTGAAATATGAAGGTAGATACATATATGAATGAAGGGAATGAATAGATAAATGAAATATCACCTCAGGCACTTTCCTCAGAGGAGTCATGCTTACCTAGATAGACATTAAAATCTTGCAGCAAATGTCTCCCAAAAATCTGTGACTGCTTTTTCTTCCTTACCAGCATCTCCTCTCCTCATTTTATAACTGTAAATTTGCTCCTGATTTAACATCGATTAGCCACCCACACCAAATCACAAAAACTACTTCAACCTCAGATACTCTCATCTAATTTTTGTTTCAAGTCATTCTAAAAATCACATCTTTGTGCTCCTGGAAATGATATCGTGTGTGTGTATGAGTGTGTGTGTGTGAGTCTGTGTGTATGTACCTCTATATGTGACTGCCTAAATGATCGTAAATAACTTCCTGGCCATAGATTACTCTAAGTGCCTGGAGACGTGGGGAAACCTATTCTCTATTCCATGAACACTATGCATCTATTCTCTTCAGGGTTTACGTCCGTCTTTGTCCAGGATGTAGGGACACAAAGCTGAGAACTGACATCTACCAAGTGAATGGGAGGAGAAGGGGCAGGCTTGGAGTTGCAGTGGCCCAGGGGAAGTTCAAAAAGACCACTGGGGCTGAGAATTAGGAGTGAAGGTTCTTAGTAGTCACATTAGGAAGTCATTTAAGAAAACTTTTAAGCAGGCGAGTGTTAGGATTTATTTCTTTATAAGATCACTTTGAGCGTTATATGGAATGGTGATTGGAGGGCACATAAGCAGATGAAGGAGATTGTACCATAACAGGCAAAACTGAAAGAAATCTAAATTCAGTATTTTTTCCCATTAAGTTTCAACCAATATTAATCCATTTTAATCTAATTTCAGTTTTCCATTTTACTTTGAGGTGAAAGCCTTAATTAAACTTTGCACATCTTGGATTCTAACATCAAATAACCACAGACTCAGGCATATCCACTTCTTTCTGTTGTTTTTGTCCAAGTAATTCAAAGCCTCAGGGAGTCTTGACATCTGTCGCCTTTAAAAACCTCCTAATATTTACAAGAGAGAAAACCATCAGTTTGTTACCTTAGCTCTTCTACTGAGTATGAGTTTATTGTGTATTCCTCTTTCAAAGAGTAGTTACTTGCTATAGACTGAATGTTTGCGTTCCCCCTAAGTTTATATGTTGAAGTCCTAACCCCCAATGTGATGGTATTAGGAAATGGGGCTGTTAGGAGGTGATTATATCATAAGGCTGGAGCCCTCATGAACAGGATAAGTGCCTTAAAGAGTCCCCGGAGAGCTCCCTGCCATCTCCCACCAGATAAAGACACAGCCAGAAAATGGCTGCCTATGACCCAGGAAGCAGGCCCTCACCACACACTGCATCTACCTGCACCTTAACCGTGCATTTTCCAACCTCTGGAACTGTGTGAAATAGAATCCTGCTGTTTAGAGGTCACCCATTCTATGGTATTCTTTTATGTCAACCGGAACAAACTGACATTGCCCTTAGAGCTTTGTTCTTTCATGCTTTTGTTCTCCAACAGGCAGGCTGTAACTACACAATCAGTCCCCTAACCCAACCCTGCAAGGTCCTGATGGTGGGAGTCCTACATTCTGCCCAGCACACCACCTCCCTTCGGTCCACATGGCCTCTAGTTTGTTCCATCCCTTGGTATCTCTCTTCAATGGTGCTGCAAGAGCCTCCTGGCACGTCTAATACGCTCTGGGAGAGACAGTCGGGTATTCTATTCAAATACTGAAAAAAACACACCTGTTGGGCTCAAAAGAAATCACTTTCAGCAGTGACTTCTCCATTGCCAAGTGTGCCAAGTCTCACTATTATGAATCACAACAGACTTTAAATATTTTTTTAAATGTAAGAAATTTTTCAATTTGTTAAGAAAAAAGCATATTTTGTAAAAAGCATAATTTGTAAAGAAAAAGCATATTTTAAAAGGATATAAAAATCACATGGGTTAATTAAATAAAAGAATATATTTAGAAAGAAAGAAAACAATGTTCATTGCAGTTATTTCTGTTTGCTAGGATTATGGCTTCTCTGTGTATACTTTCTGTATTTTCCAAGTTTTTACAATAATCATATATTACTTTTTACACCATAGTTACCTTTTAAAAAGTGAATTTGATATTTTATATGAACTTTCAAATTCACTTTTATGCTTTCTATTATAACTTGTATATGCTATTTTTAACTGCAAACTCTGTGTGTGTACACAGATGTGCTTGAACATACTATTATTTCTATCCTAAGAATTAACTCCCGACCTTAACGTGTACGTCCTTTGTCTAGGTGGCAGTTGAAGACGGCAAACCTCACCCACAAAGGGCCTGGGCCATGGGAAACAAAGGCCATGCACAGGCTTCTGAAGGACAGTAGCTTTATGGGAAAACAGATTCCTGAAACAGTAGTGAGCGGGTGATTATCAGACACAAAAGCAAGCCAAGTAAGTGGGAATGAATTAATAGGAAAATGAGAAAATAAAATCCTAATATCCAGTGATCCCTTAAAATAGATTCCTACTCTCCTTAAGACAGAGTCTTAGTTTCCCTTATAATATTAGGGATGATTTTTGTCAGATTCCCCTTTCTACTTTCAAACACACGCACACACAATTGGCTTTCTACTATATGCCAGGAATTGTGTAAAGTGCCTTACTTACATTACCTCATTTAAATTTCTCTTTTAATATTCATAATAACCATGTAAGAAGGCATAATAACTGTGTAAGAAGGCATTTCACAAGCGTTGTGGAAATCCCATTTCTACTACTTACTAGTTACATGGTCTTTGGCAAAGGATTTAACCTCCCTGCCTCAGTTCTTTCCTCTGTAAAATGGGGATAAAATAATAGTAGCTATCCCACTGGGTTATTAATGGACAAAGTGAGATACGTCTGTAAAGC
Source organism: Rhinolophus hipposideros (assembly GCF_964194185.1). Lineage (NCBI taxonomy): Eukaryota > Metazoa > Chordata > Mammalia > Chiroptera > Rhinolophidae > Rhinolophus > Rhinolophus hipposideros. Next base: position 64,468,874 of record NC_138048.1, read on the forward strand.
ACTTGGAATAGCACCTAACATGTAATAACCACTGGATACATTTTTTTTTTTTTGCTGTTATTTGCTATTATCAGCATTTTAGAGATGAGAAAACTGAGGTTCAGGAAAGTGAGTCAGCTTTTCCATCTAGGATGCTTTGACTTCAAATCCACTGTCATCTCTTAATCACATCACAGTTACAGAACTTATAGTCCAAATGCCCTGAAGGCTTCAAATGGAAATATCCTAACATGTTGTATACTAAGCTGTAAGTAGTTCTTAGCTTTCTGAGTTTTGTAATATTTTTACTGCAATTTCTTAAAACATGATATACTGTGACATTATAATATGCTCAGAGTTTGTAGTTATTGAGTTTTCTCTTTTTCCAGAAAAGCCTTTGATTTTGTTGAGATGCTTCCCTTAAATGTATAGATATATGTTTCTACTTCATAAGCAAAACCAGGGAAACACCCTTAGGGGTTGTGGGATCGTTATTCTGAACACCGTCGGTCACTCTACAGGACTATAGCTGAACACCTCAGACCCCATGAGAGTGCCCTAACCGAAAGCACCCAAAACACAGAAAAAGTGTATTGTTCTTTTTGTGTAACTGCCCAATGATAGTTTTGTTACTCTCCTAAAAAACACGCTGCTTTGGCTGTAAGTGTGTAAGAACAAAGGTTTGGTGACTTGAAAAGACCCCAATTCAGGCCCCTCTCTGTCCTTCCTGGCTGCAGGATCCTGTGCATGTTGAGCTCTGTTCCTGTGTCAATGTCCAATAGTCCCCCGTTAGCCACAGGGCATACATTCCGGGACCCTCGGTAGATGCCTGAAACCACAGAGTACCGAGCCTTATGTATACTAAGCTTTTCCTACACGTGCGTACCTATAATGAAATTTAATATATAAATTAGGCACAGTAACGATTAACAACAATAACTAATAATAAAATATTACGGTTGTTAACAATATACTGTAATAATAGTTATGTGAATGTGGTCTCTCTTTCTCTCTCTTTCTCTCAAAATATCTTATTGTACTGTACTCACCTTTTCACTTAAAGGAAGCACTTTACAGCATCTCTTTGGCATATTTGAATTGCCAACATCACTACTCCTGTGCTTTGGGGCCATTAGTAAGTAAAATAAGTGTTACTTGAACACAAGCACTGCGATACCAAGACAGTTGATCTGATAACCAAGATGGCTACTAAGTGACTCGCAGGCAGGCAGTGTATACAGGGTGATACTCTGGAAAAAACAAAGGGATGATTCAAGCTCTGGATGGGATGGAGCTGGACAGCACGAGATTTCATCACACTACTCAGAAAGGCTCACAATTTAAGTTTTTGAATTGTTTATTTCTGGAATTTTCCACTTAGTAGTTTTGAACTGTGGATGACTCCAAGTAATTGAACCAGATTTGGTTTCGACTTCGAAATAAGTACCCCCACAGATAAGAGGGTACTACTGTAATGGGGATGATAGTACCCACCTCCTAAGAAAGGGGAAGAAGGAGAAAACTCATTGGGAGAACATATGTGAAGTACCTAGAACAGTCCAGGTACAGAGCCACGCCCCAATTAACTCTGGCAGTATTATTAAAAGGAAAACGTTTTCAGATTCCAGAAAACAATCCTATTTTAGGCAACATGTTCTAGAGGAAAGAAGTGAGTCAGGAGATGTGGATCCTATTTTGGGCTCAAGAACTGAGTCACCGGAACCAGCAATTTCCCTGAGAGTTTGTGAGTTGATTATAATATGGAGAAAAGTATTATTTTTTGGTTACCTGTGTGGATGCATGGAATACAACTTTCTCCTCCTATGAATGAATTGTATAAGATATAATTTTTTTCGATCATGTGGGCCTTTTTCATTGGTTGTGGGGTGAGGAGAGTACTTCAAACCACTTTCTACTCGTGTTGTGTGTGTTTGTCTTTAAACTCTGCTCTTGTCAAACTGTCAACTGCCAAAGCTAGTCAACAGATGCAGACCAAACACTGCATTAAAAGCTACGGAAGCTGTGAAAGCTATAGAGATGCTTGCAGCTACCAGGAAACAGGAAAACATTGAAATCAGCAAAAGTAATTCCTAAAAAATTCTCCTGCCAGTACCTTATCACTCTGCTTTCCTTTCCCTGTGCTGTGCATATTAAAAAGAAGAAGGAAAAGAGAAATAATCAATTCTCTGAATTTCTTGTGATAATATGCTCAGAAATGGTTTCTCTGGGGTCTAAGGAGATGTTCTTTGCAAGTTGAATAATATGAATTCAATTCTCACCCAATTATTGAAACATCACTTCAAGGAACCAATAATAGTATTACCTTCTTTCCCTTCCTCATACTTATCCCATACTAACGATAAGGGGGTGGCTGAACACTTTTAAAAGCTTTTTTATTCTGATGAAACTTTAGTTTTTGTAACAAAGCTTATACAGAAACCACAAAAATTGGAAATTATTAATTAAACTACCAGGGGAGATCTCCAGAAAAGTTTCAGAATTAAAACGTTATGCGTTAGCTTTTAAAGATTTCAGGATTCTCTCCTATAAAGTGATGAATGTTCTACCCCCCAAAATGGGTACTGTTGGTCGAGTCATTATTTCATAGCACACACTGCTGCGTCTGTTCATTCACTGAGAACTATCACTGCGCTGGGAAGGCATCAATAGGGACAGAAAACAACGCGAGGAGACCGACATTAACAACAGCAGCGGCAACAAAACAATCATTGAGAAGTCCCACTATAAACCTCCTCTCTCCTCCAGGAACCACTGGCAGAAAGCTGTATGAACTATGTATTTATCATTTTATATTTGCCTACAGTGACACCTGCTGGAAAGCATTGTTGAAGCTTTAAAATGAAAATAAATTTAAAAATAAAATAAAAACCACCAAATAAAAGCTTTGAAAACACCAAACATTATGTTATTGTTATTTGCGACTGAAAAACACACTGCTTGCACTTCCACTGAATTTTTGGTTCTGCTTTTGGAGTTTCTTTGTTGGTGTAAACTGAGAAACTAAAATTCAATTCCACTTGATGAAATAATTATTTTACCAGTATGAGAGTGTTGGAATCAACTCTTATATGATACAAACTATTTTAAAATGGACTCATTTATGAATACTTTAGTTGCACTATTTTGCTTCCTTTTGAAATACTTCTTCAAATTTTACATATCAACTGCAATGTGATGTGATTTTTTAAAATCCTGTTTAGGATTAAATATCAAGATATTTAATACTGTGAAAATATTTAATAGCTAGCACTTTCCTGGGCAGCATTAACGCACAAAGCCATTTTGTGTTTGGGTTTTCAGGTTGCTTTTTGGCATGCATTAGGTGCCACTTACCCTGTCCATTAAACAACTAATGTGGATCTTATGCAAAATACCTATGATTTCAACGTAGACTTTGCATCTCCAAATGGCATGAAAAGGATTTGCGCACCTAAGTCCCATTACCATTAATAAAAGTCACCCACAAAAATTCTGGGCTATTAAGAAGATTTAAGCATTTACTTGGACGTGTCTCCTTCCAGAAGTCAACCTTACCCCAGAATTCGGTATCTTACACTTTTCACCAACATAGGACACATTTGCAAAGCAATGCCTCTATTCCTGAGTTCAATCACTTCAGTTGTTTCAGTATAGTCTGTGTGCTGTTGATGGCAATTTCTCCCATTAATTTTTTTCTTTTTTAAAAAACGTAAAAGCTGTCATCAAAGTCGAAGATCCTTTTTTAATATAACTCTATGGGGTTTTGGGGTTTTTTTTTGTGTTTCTTTTTTTTACGTAAATTTTATAAAGACTTGCTCCAGTTCATTTTTAACTGTACTTCCATTCCTATAAGAGCTAGCATTAGGTTTCAGAGAAGATTTGGTTCAACTTCAAAATAAATATGTGCCAGACACATAGCTGGTTCTCCATATTTTACCATTCTACCATATCTGTTCTTATGGGAGGAAAATATATCTTTGCTTAAAAGTCACAACTCATAAGGAAACAAATCTTCTCTGATATCTTACATTAACCTCCATATTAATGTGTTCTCTCATTCCTTCAGCACTAAAGACATGTCTTATAAACTTGGGAAGATGCCAATGATTTGTGGAGATGGTATAGCCCGCCTATCATTTTATATATGGGAAAACCTTGGAAGTAGAGGTAGACTGTGGTCAGGTACTACCACAAGAAGCACTTGCTCAATTAGCTAGATATTCTCAGTACTGTACTGAGTGCTGTAGCTAAACAAAGCCAGTAACCTTTTTATCTCTGTCCACTGCATCCTAAAGTGGTTACAACGACCTTTAAAAAAAGAGAGAGTTTTTTTCCAGGTGCCCACAGAAGCTTTAGCTACAAACTTTCAAAATATTTAAGTCTCTCAAAGTCTTTTCTCAATTCCTGGGATTGAATTTTCTAGGCAGATTTCTCTAGTCTTTAAACTCTACCCCAATAATCCCACATTACAAAAGAGGGAAGACTGAGGTAAGCTATAGAAAATAGAACCCCTTCAGTCCAAGGAATCACAAGAGACATTCAGAGAAATCTTGGATTTCTTACCACACAAAGGAGACATTTCATAGAATTGGGTTTAAACTCAACCCAATTAAATTTTGCACTTAGCATATATAGATTTATATTAACATTTGTTTTAATTTTATATTTATGTTTATATTTGTAAATTGGACACCAAATTTGATATTCAGTTTATTATCAGGTTTAAAAACACCCAAATCACTAGAAAATCATTAGAAAACTACATTGTCAAATCATTAGAAAACTATATCAGTGAAATTAATTATTCCATGTTTATCCATGCTTTAAAGGGTTAATCTTCAAGCAGTGTCTACACAGATTTGGGGGCAGGGTGGTCTGGATGTTTTCTCTTACAATATTTTAATCTTGGGGTCTCATTGTTATGACAGTTCAAATTAAAATCACATGTCTTCTGAATGACCCCTTCAAACTGTTGTATCATTTCAGTGACTGCGTTTCTTTCAAGTAATTTTTCTTTGTGTTATAGTCTGACTGAAAAAAAGAGCAAAGGCAGACCTAATGTGTGATTGAATTTTATCCTGTGAAGAACAAGTCACATAATTGTATACTATATCCAAACTAAGATTTTTCAATAATTCCTCTAGAAAAAAGTAGTGGAAAAATTGAGTCGTTCCATAATGGTGTAGATATCTGTAACTTTTTATGTCTTATAGGTCTTTCTTTTGGGATTCGTGGTAGGCTTGAAAATTAAGCTACTAATCCTCTTTCCCTGGAATTGGGCATGTGACCCAGGCTGACTAACAGAGAATTCAGTGATTGTTTCAAAAAAGAGCACGTGACCCAAACAAGCCAATCAGAGCCCTTTTGGGTGGGTAGCTATGGATGCTGAGGAGATCTTTTTTTATTCTCAGATGATCTTCTGTAAAGATGACTTTATCCTGGAGCTACCCGTCGACCATCTTTGCTATCAGATGGAGAAAAATGCAGTCTGTCTGAGAATGAAGTTATCAGGGAGAAACCAGGGGCAAAAGTAGAGGCAGTTTACATAAAAGAACTATAACCTCTGGGTCTATCCATTTCTTAAATACTAATTTCATCTTCCCAATTACGTGTATGTGATCCAATATACTCCCCCACTTTTTTTTGGCTGTTATCTTGCTTAAGCTAGTTGTAGTTGGGTTTCTGTCCCTATAACCAAAAAGAGCTTGACCAATGTACCTGGCACACAACAGCATATCTACACACAATAAAGTAGAACGTGCATGTTATAAGAGTCAATGCCAAATTCACATTCTTAAGTGGCCATCTCATTTCAGAAACATAACATCATTCGTTATATTAAATTAACTTTGTTAATACAAATAGTATTGGGTTCATAGTTTATTTACATTGAATACATATGTTTAATTTGGGTTATAATTTTATAAACTATAAACATAAAGAACTTATAGTTTTATGTTCTTTCATATTTAAGAACATTATAATAAAAGTTATTTAAGTCCACACTAGGAGTCTAGAATAATTTCCCCCCTTTAAAAAATGTTTGTCCTTACATCAACTTGAGAACATATTCTATTAGTGAGTCTAAGAGAAACAAGCACTTATATTGTTGGCAGGCATGCAAAAACGATACAGTCACATATGGAGGGGAATTTTCCTGTGCCTTTAACCATTGGGACCTATCCCAAATCTACTTTTTGGAATCTACCCAAAGATAAACAAGCAAAATATGAAATTTCTATGCACAAAAGTGTTTATCATGGCACTTTATAATAGCAAAAGATTGGAAAGAAATCAAAAGTTCACAAATAGGGGACTTGCTGAATATGGTATTACCATACAGTGAAGTGCTATGCAACTGTAAAAGGAAATAGCAAGATCTCTACATATTAATAAGGACTGACTTATAAGATCCATAATTAAGTTTTTCTAAGAAGTAAAGTATAGAGCAATGTTTGTGGTATGCTCTTTTCTTTTCATAAGAAAGGTAAAGGCGGATATTAATGTGAATATACAGTTTTATGTTTTTAAGAAATAACAGAAGGATAAACCAATATTAATAAAAACTCTCTTCTGTGGGAGAGGAAAGAGGGAATGTGGAGGGGCGGAGATGAAAACATTTGCCTTAATGTATCTTTTTAATAGATTAAATATAGAACCATGTAAACGTTTTACATAATTAAAATTTGATCAAAAAGGGAAAATAGCGTTTCTTTTTAAAATAAAATGGAAACAAATGAATTGAACTGTATATCAATTTAGTGGCCTAATCCCACAGAGAACAGAAATACTTGAAATAACTTCAAAACAGAATATTACCGTGTTTCCCTGAAAATAAGACCTAGCCAGATAATCAGTTCTAACACATCTTTTGGAGCAAAAATTTATATAAGACCTGGTATTTATTATATATATTATATTACATTACATTATATTGCATTACATTACATTATATTATACCATATCATGTCTTATTATAAAGACCTGTTCTTATAGTAAAATAAGACTGGGTCTTATATTAATTTTTGCTCCAAAAGATGCATTAGAGCTGACTGTCTGGCTAGGTCTTACTTTCGGGGAAACAGGGTAATTGTATATCTCTCACTGGATATATTACAAAGACAAAGAAAACCTTAAAAGAATCTTAAATTGCATTCATTAGTCTTACTCTTAGCATTAATGTTGGTGGTGTTATTATTAGTTCAACTATTATAGGTACTTTGTAGCATAAAGCAAGTAAGTAATTATTCTAATATTGTTAGGAACCAAGATTTTTAGTGGAAAAAAAAATACCAGTATAAAATTTTTAAAAGTTCAGCAAAAAATCCATAATTTTCCATTTGAATTGTAATAGTATGTTTTTATATTTTTATAAAACTTATAAAATATATACATTTTTTTCTCTAGTTATCAGATTGTTGTCTCTAAATGGTATTTCCCTGTAAAAGGAAACAGGGATACTTGAAAAAAATAACTGCCTCCAAGTAGAGTAGGAATGCATAAGATAAACCTCCAGCATCTATTGTAATAAAAAGCTAGAAATTTATCAAAGATCAATACGGTCATGTTAAAAGAACACAGGAACAACCTAAAGTGTTTTCTCATTGGCCTTAAGTGGGTCAATTTGAACATTAAAAAGACAAACAATCCAATTAAAAAATGGGAAGAGGACATGAACAGAAACTTCTCCCAAGAAGACATACAAACCGGTACAAGTATGAAATGTTCAACTTCACTAGTTATTAGAGAAATGCAAATCAAAACCACAATGAGATATCACCTCACTCCAGTTAGAATGGCTGTCATCAACAAGACAAATAATAACAAGTGTTGGAGAGGCTGTGGAGGAAAAGGAACCCTCATACACTGTTGGTGGGAATGGAGATTGGTGCAGCTGCTATGGAAAACAGAGGTTCCTCAAAAAATTAAGAATAGAATTACCATATGACCCAGAAATCCCTTTCCTGGGTATCCATAATATCTAAAAACATTTATCCATAAAGATGTATGTACTCCAGTGTTTATTGCAGCATTATTTATGGTGGCTAAGACATGAAAACAACAAAAGTGTCCTTTGATAGATAATTAGATAAAGAAGATGTGGTATATATATACAATGGAATACTACTCTGCCATAAGAAAAGATGAAATACTGCCATGTGGGACAACATGGATGAATCCTGAGATTATTATGCCAGGAGAAATAAGTCAGACAGAAAAAAACTGAGAACCATATAACTTCATTCATATGTGGGATATAAAGCCGAAAGCAACAAAGGAACAAGACAAACAAAAACTCATAGACACAGATAACACTTTAGTGGTTACCAGAGGGTAAGGGGGGAGAAGGGTGGTAAGAGAGGGTAAAGGGGGTCAAATAAATGGTGATAAAAGGAGAACTGACTCTGGGCGATGAGCACACAATGTGATATATAGATGATATATTACAGAATTGTACACTTGAAACCTATGTAGTTTTGTTGACCATTGTCACCCCAATAAAGTTTAATAAAAAATTTTTTTCATAATAAAAACTTTAATAAATAATGATTGTATAATTAAAATAGTCTATACATTATTCATCTTTGAGAGACACTCTTGATGCATTAAAGTATCTTCATATAAACAACATCTAGAAATAATAGTGAGGATCCACATAGAAATGCTTCCCCAGTGTTGTGTAAAGTATCACTATATTCCAATTTTCTCAAGCAAATTTGTTTCCCTGTCTCTGAATCCACTGTTAAGTTCTACAATTGTTCCATCTATTATATTTATCATATCTACCTTATTATCTTAAGAATAAAAGCATGGATTTTGGAGTCAGAGACACCTTTTTTCATGCCCCAGACCCATCTTAATTATCAATGTAGCCTCAGGTAATATAATTAAGCTCTTTGAGCTTTAGTTCTCTCATCTGTAAAATGATCATTATCTGTCTCCCTTTTACCCAAAATAAGAAAACCTAATACATGGATAAGCTGCCTCCCTATTACTTTCCTTTTGCCATCCTCTCTTTAAACAGCAGCAAAAATTACCTTTATCAAGTACCACTGCAACGGCTTTCCAGAACAAAAACTCCAAATTTCTCCTAATATTTACTCAAAATTCAAAACTAGAGACAGCATTTTTCTCTGCCAATTAGTCCCTCTTTTTCTTTCTTGTTCTTAATTCCAAACACATTACTGTTCTATGTTCCCAGCAAAATAACAACTCCCCTCACCATATTTTCTGTCAGGCTTGGAGACTCCCCAAGGAACTGATGATTTATAATGAAACTTTCTTAGGTCAACAGGCCGTCCCCTAATGCAGTTGAAGTGACAGACCTTGCAGACTTATGCAACCTTATCGTATTACAGGAGTCTGCATTTGAGCTCAAATGCAATATTTGAAATATATCTGTGATTGGTGTTTAGCTACAAGTTTTAAAGGAATCTGAGAGGTCATTTTCATTGGGACAGTCCAGCCACTGATTACCTGGTCACTTAGATAATGATCAGGACTACATCTGCCGCCCCATAAGAGAAGACGCCCAAGGCCCTCCTCTACAAACCAGCCTTGGAAAGAAATGGCCTGTTTATACCACTGCTTATCTCCCTACTGATCAGCTGACAGAAGTGCTGTCCCCCCTCTGACTGGACAAGAAAAGACCCACTTTCCAAGTTTCTTGCAACTGTTAGAACAATTCCACCTACTCTCTTCCCCTCTGATGGGCACAAAACCCTGTCTGGAGTGGTGAGAAACTATAACCCATTGATCTTCGTTAGTTAGAGAACCTTCCTTTATCTTGGGAATAAGAGGAGTTAGCAACAATGCTTCTACATACTCTGTGAGCCTGTATCTCTTCACAAACACACTCATTTAAAGGACCACGTCTCAGATGCTAGTTTCGTTTCTAGAATTGGAAGAAAGTTTACTGTTAGACTAACACATATTCTGGACTCACAGTTTGTCTGCTTCTGCTTCCATGATTTAATTCTGTTACTCCTTTTCTTCCTGAGTCTTCTCTATCCTTGCCTATCAAATAATCTCATCTTAGGCCTTCTAGAAAGGCAGAAGTAAGGTATCGGGATTGCTATCTATTTATCTAACCCCACTCCCCACTAGATAACAGATTTTTTTCTAAGGACCTGGGACTTGGCTGCTTCTCAGTTCCCCAGAGCATTCTGGCCCCAGTAGTCACTCCATAAATATTGGTAACTGACTGAGTTGTTTCTTTTGCTCTAATTTCTTATTGAATAAATATGAAAGGCAGTGAAATACAGCAACATTGAACAACAGAGTAAGAGAAGGTATCTGAACAAAACCTCTGGGATATTGACATGAAACCTGAATCTCTACTTCCCTATTTTGAATGTTTAATGTCAGACTCAGAACTTTGTTTTGTGCTTATATTCACGTAACTACAAAGATGCAGGGAATGGCTCGTATAATTGTGGTTTTCATATTTTAAAAAGTTAGATGAACATATACTATGTACTCTAACCTCTGTTTAACAAATAATAAACCCCAAATGAAATGATGAACAGGGAAATATATGACCACTTCCCTAATTACACTCTGCACCAGCCCATTGAACACACCTAAAGATTAAGGGTCTAAAACAAAATATCCCCAGGAACTTGACATGAACATTTTTCTAAAATTAATAGGAGCCAATTACTACCACATATATTAGTGCTTAAGTAAAATACTTTTTATTTCCCTTTCAACTTCTACAAATACCTTAATAGAATGGATAATAAAATGTAGAAATGATTCCTTGAATTCACAAAAGTCATAAACCAAGACCTTACAGGTTTCATCATGAGCAAAATGAGACGAACAATGATAAACACCCACAAGTATTTCTTGCAATGAAGAGCTCATTTAAATACTATCATTGTAAAGTACTTGTGGAACAAAATATAGTAAAAAAATCTTTCTAACAATTACTGTAACTATTCAGCAGTTGAAGAATAGAAGAATTTTTTTCTGGGGCTGTAAATTAACTGACAGTATTACTAAATTATTCAACCATGTGCTTACTGTTAACTTCTCTACAGATGGTACCAGGAGGTCTTGGAACTGCCACGCATATGTGGTTGGCCATGCTTCTTGTCAGCCACTGATAGTGAAAGCAGCATGCAAATCTGGCACAGGAAGAAAACCAGATGCCTCATATATTCCCATATAGAATATATGGATATATTCCCATATAGAATATTTGATAAAATACTGGAAATTTATACTACTGTTTTACTCAACAGCAGTTAAATTCATAGTAGAATGCACAAATTTCATCTGAATTATAAGAAAAATAGTTGGGACTCTTTATTTGCTATTGATGATCAATGAACTGATTCAGGACCCAGACAAGCAAATAGATGTAACCAGTTCATTCCAGGAGCTGGATTCCTAAGAATGAGAGCAGGTACCAAGTTAATTGTCCTCCCTGAATGGCCTTTCATCACTGCTTTGTGGAATCTCCCCTCTCTATTGAAAATATCTCAGGTAGTGTTAGACAGGACAAAGGTCTCAAGGTCTGGGCTGTTCTTATTAAATGCTACTCTTCCTAAATGTTAAAATATAGTGCAGTATTTTTCAGAGGTAGCTGTAAACAGGATGAGCTTGACAGGAACCCAACAGGATAAATGGAACCAACTGCAAAGAAGAAATCAACCAAATAGTGCATAGAAGCAATGGCTAAGCCTCCCCTCTGGGGGGTGGGAGAGCTCTGGATCGAATCCCCAGTCTCCTTTACTTGCTGCAAATAAACAAAACTTATCTGATAACAACCATGTCTTGTTCTTGAATGGAACACCCCAAGCAGCGAACCCCTTCAGTTCATTAACAGTAGCAAACCCATAACTTCTCCAGTCATCTTTAGGTATTAACAAATAGTCTCAGCTGTGCAAAATCGGGTCCAATCTCAGAGCATGTCTTCAACATATTTTATTATTTCTTAACCTTAACCTTCCTTTTCTGAAGTTGGAGCTTCAAGAGCTCACAGGAGGTCAAGGGGAAGAACTATTTGTCTTGGTACTTAATCCTAGGCCCGCACACTGAATTATTCCAACTGACTGATGTTAAGTATTTCAGATCTTTCCCAAGTGGTCATCCCCTGTCCTGGTACTGGGACAGTTTGGTTCTCATAGCTCACTCTTTCTGCTGCTCCAACAGGCAAGCGATCACAAAGATGGAGAAAATTGGACTTCCCAAGGATCACAGAGCTTGTGAATGGCAGAGCAGGGACACAAATCCAGTAAGTCTGCTGTTGGAGCCTGTGCTATTAACTTATGTGCAATAAATACTGTCTCTTTTGACTAGCCAAGCTAGTGAAATAATAAAATATTTTAGAGTGGCGCATTACTTAGTGCTTTGGTATTGGTAATTATAAAGATATTTTACCTAGAATGATAATAACCCAGAAGAATGACTGTAATGGTGGAAGCTTAAGAAGTGCTGAAACCATTTGGAATTAGAAAAGGGAGCTGTGGTGCCTTTCCCCCACTCCAAATATTACCTACAACATCTATACTATTGGTATCATGGAGAGATTTACCTTGTCCAATATTATTTCCCTAAAGGATATTTTAAACAATTACAGTTATTCGGTTATTTAGGTAACTTCCCTCACAACTGTCAATTGATCAGTCAGTGATATCACTACACCATTCAATCTGAGTACACTTTGCTTAAGACAGCCTACATCTAAAATATTCTTAGATTGCAATGATTCAAGATCTTCATTGACAATTCCATATTTAAACAATGTGCTTCCTAAAGTGTGTTTCACAGAAAACTGACCCCTTAAGTTGCTCCATAAAAAGAGGATTCTGTACATTTTCCTCTTCATAATCCCTAATAAATTCACACAGAACTAGAGTATCTCTAATGCACCCTTTGGGACTAAATTACTCAGGCCATTGGTTGTCCCTTGAACCACACTGAGAATTTAGGAGACAACTAGGGGAACCACACTGGTGTAAGTTCTGCCTTGATCCAATGCCGTGGGTTCTTGAGCTGGTCACTTTACTGCTCTGAGGACCAGTTTGTATATCTACAAATAAGAAAATTAATTATACCAATGGTTTTTAGACTCTTGTTTTTTAGCCAAGAAATGCACTGTACAAAGGAATTTTACCTGAGAGTCCAACAGAAAGCAGAGCCGTTACATCTAGTTGATGAGAGGATAAGGGCCTGCAAGCTCCTCCTGCTTCGCCTCCTTTTCCATCTTTCAGAACAGTTTGAAACTAATAAACTTTATTTTTTATCTTTCCTTGTAATCCTAATTAATTCCATGTTCTAAATATGGCTCCCTGTCTCTGTAATGAAAAACATCTGAGGATATTTAAAAGACCCTGATATGGATGAATAATGGTTTGACGGGATTTTGTCTCTTTGGAACTTTTTCAGAATAAGCATATCAGCCTTGCATATGAGGGTTTTGTTTTGTTTTGTTTTGTTTTTTTAAATATGAACCAAAAATCTATTTTGCCTGTTATTTGTGCATGGACACCATCCAATTTATATCTAGGCTATCCATGCTATCATTAATCACCCCCGCCTTTTGTTAAAGTTCCCAAATCACTAGGACAAAAGACTACGTAGAGTCATCTGCTAACAGCAAATTCAGAATTGTCTCCCAAGTAGATTCTCACGAAAGCCAAACCAACAGTTCCTAGAGAGGAAGTAAAGTCCAGTAAGTGTCTTTTAGGATTTCTGCCTAAAAGTGATCAAAACCATCTTATACTGAAGGAGTATCCCATAGGACCCTTTAGAGGGGATACCCCAAGCCATTCTGCTGAGGGGATCAGGGCATTGGTTCAAGGAAGTGACCGTCAGTGGAAAAGGAATGGGCTGTACTAACTGATGTCAGCTGCAAGGGGGTAGAACTCATGCTCACACATGTTCCTGGCCAGACCCCCGTGTATGTTACCAACAGTCCTTCCTCCTAAGTTTCTTGGAGGGGATTCTACCAGGGTGTTGCTTCTTGCTGCAGGTGCCACTTTTTAGAGAAATGAAGAACTAATAGTTCCCTGGAAATTCAAGCAAGAAGCATTCTTTGAGGAATGTTCAATGGAATGGTAGAATGTGTGAATCTTCTTTCCTGAAGATAGGTGTTTGACATAAACCAAAATGTATCTGAAGCCATGATTTACACACTTCAACAGGGACAGTACATCATTGGATTTCACAACCAACAGAGTTAGCTGACTTAGAGCTATGGGCTCAATTCCAGCAAGGGAGATTCTGCACAACGACTTAGCAGAGTGATGAGCTCCTCTGACCTATCTGAATGCAGCAACCTGTGTGTAGTACTGGAAGCATACCTGGGTGTTTCCCACATCTCCTCAACTATACGTATCCTGGGCCAGGGTAGCAAGGAGAAATAAGAATGCAGTAGATGGTCACCCAAACCTGCCTTTCACTGGTGTCTAGTCAACTGATATATGGGCCGAAAACCAGATCCGCTTGTGTTTTAATGGTCTGGCCACTCAACATGATCTCAGTTCACAAGACTCCACATTCATCAAAATTGGGACTTGCCTTTTGTACCCACAGCAATGTATCCCTTTGACATCAGCACAGGTATCATGTGTCCCTTTGCTGGTAATGGGCACCTGCTGCCGTGTCCAAGTCAGACTATAATGAGAGACAAAAGTGAGTTTCTCATTCTAAGCCTGTATAGGGTTTTCCAGAGAAACAGAACCAATAGGGTGTGTGTGTGTGTGTGTGTGTGTGTGTGTGTGTGTGTGTGTGTGTGTGTGAAATTTATTATAGAGTTAGCTCAGATGATTATGGAGGCTGAGAAGTCCCACGGTTTGCAATCTGCTAACTGGAGACCCAGGAAATCCACTGGTGTAGTTCTGAGAACCGGTGTTTACATAAGTCCCAGTTATGAGCAGGTTCATATAAGAACCGGGTTCATATAAGTCCCAGTTAAGAGCAGGAGGAGACCAATGTCTGAGCTTAGGCAGTCTGGCAGAGAGTGAATTCCCCTTTCTTCCATCTTTCTGTTTTATTCAGGCCCTCAATGGCGTGGACAATACCCACCCACTTAGGGAGGACAATCTGCTTTTCCTAGTCCATCGATTCAAATGTTAATCTCATCCAGAAATATGACCAAAGATACATGCAGAAATAATAATGTTTAATCTGAGCACCATCTGTCCCAGTAAAGTGGGACACATAAAATTAACAGTTACAAAGCCCCATCCCTAAAGCTCAGTTTCCTAACTAACAAGGGGGAGAGGCTAATGAGCTCCCCTGCTAAGGCCAGTGACTCAAGAGACCACCTCCTTGGAACTGCACATAGGGGCCCACTAAGAAGCTGCTGTTAACTATTACCTATTATCCATACCAAGCCCTTATTTTCACCCTCCTTAAAAGGATTCCCACAACCCTACACATTTCCTAGGAGATCCACATCTGGGATTTTGTCTCTTTGGAACTTTTTCAGAATAAGCGTATCAGCCTTGCATATGAGCATTTTTGTTTTGTTTTGTTTTGTTTTTTTAAACATGAACCAAAAACTTCCTTCTTGGAGTTTGTTTGGCCACCAGCTTTTCCTACACATTCTATAGGTGCCCCATTCCAGCCATCCTTCCCTATCTCAATATCCCAAGCAAGTAATTCATCCACCGGAGCAGCATTCAGACCTGAAACTCTAACACTGAAACTAATCCCAAAACTGTAGAGGTTCCAAGTCTACAGGAAAGGAGGACCCAAGTATGGAAACATGGGTATCTGCCTTATTGCTGAACTCATGAATACAGCCAGCACTAAGTCCCTGAGAATGTCCAAAAAGCAGCTTCAGCCTCTGGGACAGGCCCACAGCAGCTCATGTGCTTACAAACCCAACCCATCACTCTCTGCACTAGGCCTCTGAGTCTCCCTGTCTCTTGCTTGGTGATCCAGCTCATATTACTTGCTTTACTCCTTTCATTTTGTGACACATCAGACTTTCTTCTCTAGATCACCTTTCTCCCCACCCCCAACAACACACCCCTAACTTCAATTTTTACTTTGATTACATTTCCACTTCAATTTTTACCTTGATTATATTTCTGACTACTGCTCTAAGGAAAGGGATTCCCTTAGCCTGGCCGTGGTCCAAAGTACCCAACCTGCCTCTTCCTTCAAGGAAATGAATCAGGTGACCCATTGGTAATTCATGACTATGGAACTCCATTATTAACTGAGTCTGCTCACACACGTACTCCCTCATTTCCAACCTTGAGAGAAGTGCTAAGACCAAGTCCCTGTCCAAGCTTCAACTCTATTTTTGTGAGTAATCAGCTTTTCTTTGGGAAATACTTCTAAAATATAAAATTAATGCTGAGATTTCTTGATATTATTTCCATAATTGGTTCATGAAAAACTTCCTCTAACTCCTAAAACAAGTGTAGAGTTGCCCAACCCTCTTTTACACACTCATTCAAGTCAATATATCCAAAGTTGAATTCTACTCTCTACGCCCAAACCTTCCTTCCCTGTGCTCTCTCACTAAATAACATCATCTTTTCTTAATATTGCCTAGAATAGACTCAAGTCCTTCTCCTGTTTTCTCTCTCTCTCATTCCCAATATCTAATCACCATAGTCTATCAATTCTATCTCCTATATTTCCCCAAAATCTATCCACTTTCTTTATCTCAGGTGCCATCATCTCTTTCCTAGATGACTGTAAAGTCTTCTGACCAGACTCTGTTTTCCATTTCCATCTTGGCTCCCACTTCATCTGACTATCATTTTATTACTAAGGTTATCTTTCTAAAACACTAACATGTCTATGTCACGCCTCTGTTCAGAATACTTCCATAGCTCCCTATTGTGTTTAGAATAAACTCTGCACTCACTCCTTAGCAGTACATACAAATGGGTTATGATTTGGGCTTTACTTTTCTCTCCATCTCCTCTCGCTGCATAACATTCCCTGAGTGAGTCACACTTTCTCACCTTTGGAACTTTGCACATGCTCTTCCTACTTCCTGGAATATTCTACCAGTCCTGCAATTTTTTTCACCTGCCCAACGCTGTTCATCATTCGAATATCAGCTTGACCCCTATTTCTTCCCAGAACCATCCCCATGCACATCCAGAGCTGGTTTCCTGTGTGTTCCTATTGCATCCTGGTCTTAAAACTATTGTGACACTTATCCTACTATATTGTAATTGTCTATAAAATCAGGAATTACCTATAATTTTAATTACTCCTACCCCTAATGAGTGAAGGACAATTTAGTACTCACCCCCAGCACCTGGAAGAGTATCTGCATCAAAACTATGCTCAATATAAACAAGTTGATTAATAAATGGATGTTGACATTTACCTCCTTAAAGACTGCCATTCATGATCATTTTAACCTGACTTCATCTATGTAAGAGAAGTTGGACAGGGTCACATTGGGTGGTTTGCTCTAAGCACAGCATTTCACTGTGGGTAGACTAACTAGTATATTTACTACTAGGAAGCATCAGCACTATTTCCTCTTGAAGTCCATGGAAGACATACTTCTTTGGGGTGAGTCTAAGTTCAACACAGAGGCAGTGCCTAGACTTGATATTTTGGAGAATGTTGCAGTTGCATAATCCTGGTGGAATGTTGAATAGACCACACTTTTGAATTTTTCTCAGTTATTCATAAATCAGAAGAAAAAAAGACTGCACGTTATTCTCTTCCCTACTTTAAAATATATCCAGCCTGGAGAAATTAAGGAGAGTACCAATTCAGAAAATAGTCTTGTTCTGCTATGAAATATTTTCACTAAACTTCCCTATTTTATATGATGAGCTACTTAATGATACAACTGAGGAATATGCCTCTTAAAATACCACAGAATATGCCACTGCTCAAAATTTTTGACAGTCCCTGGGTGTAATACATCAGCAATTCATTCCCTAGTTCTGAAAGGTTGAAGATCAGTAACTAAATCATGTAAGTGCTCATCAAGTAATTATGTTATTAAAGTGACATAAATCAGTCAGTGCATATCTTGCCTTTGTCTTTGGAATCTTTGTCTTCTTCATTTTACTAGTCAAAACACTATTTTCAGCACCATGCTCAGGAATTAAGAAAGCTATATTTAAATAATGTTAATAGGAGTGACATAAACTTGCATGAAGGAATCAGAGAAGTCTAAGGCTACACCCCCTTGCACTTAGCACGGAAAAATAGACAGAGCAGCCTGAACTTGGAATTCTAAGGCTTTTGTTACAGAGCCACAACCTTAATACTTTATAAATCATTTTTTTTCCCTTATCACGGGAACTTTTCACGCTGGTTGTACATAATAATGATTAAAATTTGTCAAGAACAAAATTAGTTACAAAAGACAAAATACATTTATGGAGCCAAATAAAGGATAAGGTAATTTTCATCATTATAATTGTGGAAGGGAATTTTTATTCTTTCAAAACTCAGAAATTAAATCAGAAATATTTAAAGTTCTAATTTTCAACTGAATTTGAGCTTGGGTAGCTTTGAAGTTTATTTACAAAAACCAAAATGACCAAAGGAATTATTTCCTTAAGAGTGATTTATTTAGATTTCCTGACTGTGGTGATAACGTGCAAATCAGATTTAGGGGAATTCAGTGTGTGTGGGTGGGTGTAATACCGACTTAGAAGTCTGTCCTTCAGGGATGAGGACCCCACCCAAATTCAGAAGGCCTTTTACTGAGCAGTCAAAACCCACTACTTTTACTGAGCAGTCAAAACCCACTACGAGGTCAAGATATTTTTAAAGACAGCTATTAGAAATGCAAACAGCAGTCAAAACCCACTACGAGGTCAAGATATTTTTAAAGACAGCTATTAGAAATGCAAACAGCAAGCTATCTCTGACTCGAAAAAGTCAAATAAACAAAATGATGCACACTCTAGAAGATATTCTGTTCAAAAAAAAAGGTGCGAAAGGGGGCGGGTGGGAAGGATCTCCGGTGAGATCCCGAGGCAAGGCTAGCGTGCCTGCCCCCTCCCTGGCCCCCAGCACGCCCCCCACACCCCCATCAGCTGGCTCAGCCATGATCAAGGCCACCCTCATCTTCAACAGCCACGGGAAGCCGTGGCCCTCCAAGTTCTACCAGCCTTATAGGGAAGCTACACAACAGCAAATCATCAGGGAGACATTCCATTTGATATCTAAGAGAGATGAAAATGTAACTTCCTAGAAGGAGGATTATGAATTGGAGGATCTGACAACAAACTGATTTATAGATATTACGCAACGTTATATTTTGTTTTTTGTGTGGATTCTTCAGAAAATGAACTTGGCATTTTAGATCTAATTCAAGTATTTGTGGAAACATTAGACAAGTGCTTTGAAAATGTCTGTGTACTGGATTTAATTTTCCATATAGACACGGTTCACACTATTCTTGCAGAAATGGTGATGAGGGGAATGGTATTGGAGACCAACACGAATGAGATTGTTACACAAATTGATGCACAAAACAATGCACTGGAGAAATCTGTGCATTAACTGGAGAAATATAAACAAGAGAAATAAACTGGAGAAATCTGAGGCTGGCTGAGCCAGGAGATCCAGCCTAAGCTGTTTATCAGCTATAAAGAATATGAATCTTCCTGAGATCCCAAGAAATATTAACATTGGTGACATCAGTATAAAACTGCCAAACCTGCCGTCTTTTAAATAAAATATTTTAAAGGCTGCTCCCAGGTAAAATCCAGGGAGACAAGTCATCTAAGTTTACCGTGCAGTTGTTTACCAAAAATAGAGGAGGAGAATCTTAATTTTTGCTCTTGGATTTAAGTCAAGTTACTGTATAGAAGTTGTGTAAAATCAATATGGTGGTTGAATGTTGTTTTTCTTGCTCAGGGATTTTGAAGAAATTGAGTATTTCCGGTGTGATTTTCCTTTTCTTTTTTTTCTAAATTACATTCCTGTGCCCACTGAGGTATGCCTCTCTATGTATTGATTACAACAGTATTTCGAAAAGTGAGACATTTCTTTAAATTATGTACAACCCATAATGCCGCTGTTTTGTATGGGTCACAGGTGCAGCATTCCTTAATTCTTTCTGTTATTTGTCACGATTGGTATTTAAAGAACAAAGTATGTATTGCATGAAAACATTATGACCTTTTTCTCTTAGTTTAAATAAACTGCAAGGTAACTGAACTTCTAAAAAAAAAAAAAAAAAAGCCCACCTTACTTGAAGAGTATTTCAAAGATGATCTACCAGCCTTCAGACAGAGTTATTGCCAGGAAAGATGAGGATCACAGATGAAAGAACATTCAATTTGTCCAGGAAGAAGTCATTAGAACTTCTTTGGTGAGTACAATTTCAGTGTAGTGGATAGTGAGAAAGTAGGTGGAGAAGGTCAAGAAGAAAGTCAGAGGTGAGGAAGTGATTCAAACATCTGATGGGTTTGGAATAGATTGAAGGGAAGGTTTATAGCTGAAGAATAAAGAAAAGTTAATGGATTTGGGGGGAGGTATTTAATGAAAGGGAATTAAGGGTAAAATATAAAGGAGAGTTTCAGAGAAAAGTTATGGGAAAAGACTACCATAGAGAGCAGTTTATTCTGCCCAGAGTTCTAGAGGAGAGAAAAACAGGGATATGAAGATACAACAAGAGGTAAGAGAGAAAAGAAATAAGAAAGAAAAAGAAGGCAGCAGGAGGGAATAAAGAAAAACATAAGAATGAAGAGAGACCATTCTGGAGACTTGGACACTAATGTCTTAAATGAGCACCTGAAGTAAAAGGAATAAAAACTATAAAGTTTTGAGAGAGACCTGCAAAAGGTCTTGGGCTAAAGTTAAAAAAACAAACAGAATTGCGGTGTGATGTTTTACAAGATTACAACAAAAATTGTGAGAGCAAAGAGCAAACTTTTACTGTTTTACTGAAGGTGTTTGCCTAGAAGATGCACTCCCCCTCCTATGAAGGGCAAAACAAAATGGAAGCAGGAGGATGCAATAATGACAATCCAAGGGTAGGAAGGGGTAAAGCAAATGTGAAGACAAAAGGACAAGCAAGTTCAGGCAAGAAAAGTGGAACTCTTTACGTGGTGAGCAGAGGTACGGGATCAGGGAATGGGAGGGCGCGCTCTGGGCAGAGAGAAGGGAGGATCACATTTCCCTGAAATGCAAAGGTGTGGAGTTCAACTGACCCTGGGTAAAATCATTTCAAAACAAAAGAAAATTGAATCATGACCTTGTAAGACTTTTGTTTTCTGTAAGTTAAAATAGCTTAAAACATAGGACACGGTTGGCCAAGATTCCTGTCCACTGCTTCCCATGACGGTGTGTAATTTCATCTGGTGTTTACAATACACTCACCATCTACCTCCAGCATGAACAAAGTTGACAGGCAATTTCCTTCCCCACTGTGAGCATATACTCACCTATTCTGGCTTTATCCCTGTTGAATTTTACAACTATCTTCAAGGATTTTTGAAATGTTCCACAATTAAACACCTGAGTATAAAGTGATGAAGGAATGTGTTGGAGCTCTTCACTAATACCTGGATAGCTCAATGTAGTTTGTCACAAGTTTTTGACAGTCTACCACATCCTTTGTCGTTTTGGGAAGATAGTGACACCAACTTAGAAGACATTTCATCGCAGTACCAGGACTTCACAGGTGGAGAGGTGGAAAGAACACGGCTTTGCACAGATTAAATTCAAATCCCAGCTCTACGATGTTGGGCAAGTTTCCTGTCCTCTCTGAGCCTCGGTTTCATCACCTATAAATCTAGGATAATGATATTTACCTCCTGGTTGTTGTAAATGAGGTGGTATATAAAGTATAATTTACAAATTGCCTGGCACATAGTCGGTACAGATAAATGACAATTATTACTGCTATTCTCATTTCTGAGGCATGTGGCTCTCACCTAGCTGCAAATCCTCTTGTTCTGGGTCACCCCATGAAACTACTAACCTTTCCTGAAGCCAACATAACATATTAGAGTTATTTGTGAAAACCAATATGGCTTATTTTTTGGAATACATTTCAAAGCTTAATATTAATTTTATTGATAGTGTAAAATGAGATCTTTATATTAAATTTAGGCTATTCATTTCATTTCTTTCTCTGTTCTCACCACAGTTTTCTAATAATTAACTATAAATATCCTATTAATTATTTTATTCCCATATGTTATGCCTTGAAAGTATTAAGAATGGTTAAATAATGAATATATTGAATTGCCTGTTTTGATGACAGGCTTTCAATCGTCTGGTGAGTATAATTTAATGCATGTCTTGCAAAAAGCACTAAGTATATATTCATTATACATATATGAGTATATACATATGCTACATATTATGGACATATTATATATATAATATTTTAACCACTTTCTCACATATTAGTATGCGAAACAGTCATTTAAACATTTTCACTTGAAGCTTCAAATGAATTTGTGTTTAGGAAAAGAACTCCACTTTCTCAGAAGTTTAGACATTTTATTTCTGGCTTTGTCCACTTTTTATAAAGTAGTGACACCTAGAAAGAGGAAGCATGTCGAACCTTCCATCACTAATCGCTTTAAGGGGATGCATGATTTAGATTCTTCTGAAGAGCAATGGGGCCCGGGGGAGGCTCCAGCAAGTGAAGAAAAGGCACCAGCCAGGAGACCAGAGACTTCGGACTCAGGAACCACCACAGACACACGGCGCCAACCCCACTACATCACTAAGAGCTACCTCTGTTACCAAGGCATTTGTGGCTTTTAACAAGTAGGAATAGCCTCTCCCTCCCATGCTCAGCAGCACTTGAGTGTGACAACTGTCTCCTCAGGAGACAATTTGTGCTACCAAAGAGCAGGAGCCACATTGTTCTCTTGGAAAAGATGTTCAATGTCCTTTTGAGGAACGAATGCTTAGCACCAACATGAACTGATTGCTAGATAACCAGTAACCTCTTTCTTGCCAAATGCAGGATTTTCCTTATACTCCACAGCATTTGACACCTAGAGTCCCCAAATCATTTCCTCCCTTACTTTTGTGGCACAGCCCTATGCAGAGTCTCCTCACACCTGTCTGGCTATTGATCTCTTGTTTCCTTTAACTGTCTTCTCTACCATCTCCCACTCCCTAACTTGGAGAACTGACAAGCATTTATGCCCCTCTGGCCCAGGAAACAACTTTTATTAAACGGTCTCAACTTCAAACCCTCTATACTACTACTCTCCAATCTACACCTCCAGCCCTAAACTCTTCACCAAGCTCTAGAATGTCTCCACTCTAAGATACCTGGCTCTCAAATTCAACAGAGCCCCAACAGAACTCATTACGTTCGCTTCAAAAAGGATTCCTTACTTTTTGACCATGGCATCACAATTTTCTCCAGCATTTTCCAAGGTATGTATTATGTATCCACACTATCATGTGAGAAAGGGAAACATGTTCAGTTACATTGGAAGAAAGATGGGTTAAACACAATTTTAAAGGTTTCTTCTCTGTAGGACTTCTTAGAGCCTTCTAAATGTATTTTGTGTCTCCAAAATGAGGATTGAGTACACACGCTTCGCCAACATACTTGATTGTGAGACTTTCTAGGAGCTCCTCTCAGGAAGGACCAGCTTCCGTGAAACACACATAATGAAATCTTACCCTAGACATCTTTGACTCTCCCTTCCGTTTTATGTTATTTTCTGTATCTAAGTAGTTACCAAGTCCAAAAAATTCTTTCAAACATCTCTTTCCTTTCCATTCCTGCTATTCATACACTATTTAACTCCCCTGATCTAGGCTTCTAACATTTCACACCTGGATAACAGCCTTTCTGTTATTCCCTTTCTCCTCTTATCTCAACTACTACACTCAAGTTCCTAACCAAAATTTTCATTATGTGGTTCTCCTGTTTTAAGAACAAAACAACACAACAACAACAACAAAGACCTTCTGTTGTTCTCAGGATCAGATGAACTCTAAAACTTGGAACTTGTCGTTGTATCACCAGGCTTTTTCCTTCGATGCCTCTATTTGAGTTCTCCATCTGATCAGATCGGTCTTGCCATCGTCTATTAAACACAGCCTTCCCCATTACCAACCTCACTCACCAGGGTGAGACTTGTGTTATAACTGATAAACCTACATTGACACATTGTTATCACCCCAAATCCATAGTTTACATTAGGGTTCACTCTTGGTGTTGTTCATTCTGTGTATTTAGACAAAAGTATGATGATATATATCAGTCATTATAGTGTCATACAGAATATTTTCACTGCCTAAAAGTTTAATTGGAACACAGCTACACTCATTTGTTTATGTATTACCTATGGCTGCTTTCTTGATACAAAAGATAAGGTGAGTAACTGTGGTTTCCTCCACACACATATCCCTCCTATGGGATCTCTTATCATAGGGTATGCACTAACTGCCGTAAATATCTAGTGAATTAATGAGTGAATTACTTCTCTTTTACTCCATGCCTACTGTCACTCACTACCCTGATTGAGCCTCCGGTTCCCACTTACCTAGTTTATTTCACAAGTTTCCTAACCAGGCTCCTCATTTTCAGTCTGCTCCAAACATTTCCAGGTATAGTCGCCAAGTTCATTTTCCTAATGTAGACCTCTGGATCATGACCTTATCTTATTCAAAAACTTTCCAATTACTCACACAATTGAGCCAAATGTATGAACTTGGAATTCAAAGCCCCCCCAGCAGAAGTCCAATGTGTCCTGCATGATCTTTAAGACTCTGGTATAATAACCCAAAACCCAACATGGCATTTCACGTTCTCTGTGCTTTGGTTCCCAAACTCCTTCTGTTTCAGTCTTCATTCTTTCAAGGTCTGATTTCTCCATAATACCTTTTCGGGTCCCACATGGATGAATAACTTTTGATCTTCAATATTTTAATCCACATAGCACTGTTTATACTACTTTGATGAGCTATAATATTTCCAGCCTATTGTTGTTATTAATGATTGGGCTTATTGAGTGATCTAGTTTTACAAACTCCCTGAGAGCAATAACTATGCATTCTTCACCTCAGATTCTACCGCATAATACATTTTCTAAGAACATTCAGTGAATTAATAGTTATTTATGTGTTTCATAGATTTTGAAATACTTTGCAATTCAATTATCTCTCATCTAAAGCACACTCTCCCTTAATTCCCAAGTTTCACTCCAGTTCAGACCCAGCCCTTTTTTCCCTTTCCCAGTGAAGCTGCCTAAAGGGCTTGGATACAGTCTCCTCTCTCATAACCTCCCACTCTCTTCTTAGCCCACCACAACCTGGCTTCTGCCCCAGATTCTCTCACAACGTCAATCACAATCTCTTTGTTGTTAAATAGAGTGTGTCCCTCTTGTTCCTTAACTTGACATTTCTATTGAAAGATGGTCCAAGTTTCTGTATGGAGACCAGAACTCACCTGAGCTCCATATTTACACATTCAGTTCTGTACTAGACATCCTCACCTGAGCATCAAACCCAGTAGAGAGCTCAATAAATATTTTTTGAATAAAGAATATCTGCTCTTCTTGGTCTAGATCAATGTTTCTTAACCTATTTTATCCTATGCCCTCTTTTTAATAAATATTTAAAATCGTATGCTCCCCCCAGTACCGGTACATTCTGACATAGCTGCCCACCCCGGAGGTTTTGTAGGCTGAGAATGACCGTCCCATGCACTTTTCCATCAGACATCAGACCAAGATGAGCATTCATTTCTGAGGTTTAAATAATTAAAACAATAGTATCTGTTGAATTTTCCCAATGTAAGATTATATTATAATAGTAAATGTGTTCACGGGCTTTTTGAAATATACAGCAACCTGGAGATTCTGTTGCCCCACCTGGGATTCAGGGTAGGCTCGCCCTTCCCCTCCTATTACTCACAGTTCCAGCTGATCTCCCAGTGCTAGAAGCTCTCTAAGGCAGAGGGCAGCTCTAAAATTGTGCGACTTTAGGTTATAAAATCTTTAAACCTTTCTGATCTTCTTCTGGAATTTTCCTTTCCTCTCCATCCTCTGTCCTCTATCCTCCGTTCATACTTCTAACACCTCCCCTTTTCATTTTTATTTTCTTATTTCCACTGTATTGATCATGAACTGTGCTATCCCTATGGGCAGCTGGGTATTTTCTTTTTTCTGGAGGCCAGAGAGGTAACCTGTCCATTTTGGAATTTTCTATGAGGAAATACAGGTGACTATCTCCTTGGCTATGCCTAGCGTCCAAAAAAGAAATATTTTCCAAACTGCTTTAGGGAAGTCATCCAAGCAAGGTTGAGAAGAGAGGTCTGCTATTTGCCGAAACGGCCTTATTTCCAGAGCTGGCTTCTCTAACAGGCAAGAGAAACCCTGAACTCGTGAATGAGTCACAGCCGAATTCAAATTTTCCGAACAGTAGAAGCTGGAGGGAGAGTCTTAATTTTCCTTGTGCTCACATCTTCATTTCATTGTATCCTGCTGGCTCCTACCTTTGAACTGTAAGGATGCAGATATACTCTACTAGATGAAATACTTTTCCCTTCCTTCAGTTTATAAAGGAAATTGAAAATAGCTATGGGGTAATTTTTGGCAGCACATTTTTTTGTCACTATGACCCATGTCTTTTCACCCCCAATGATCTAACATATTTGTTAAGAAAGCTTGCCCTTCCAATGAAAGGAATTGCACGTTATTAAATCTGTTCTTGTAACTCTCCTGGTGGGAGAAAAATTACAATCTTTCATATTGGTTTTGGAGCACTTTATAAGGAGTCTGTGAACACCAAAGACATTTATTTTTAGCCTCCAATTTGCTCTTGAAGGACATACTCATTAGAGCTGTGACAATATAGGCCATTTTAGATGGCTACCAGATTGAACATCCTCTCCTAAAGAGCTAGTCTGGCTGACAATCAAGTCCAAGGCTCCAAGAGCCTCAAAATATCAACTGTTTAAGCCAAAACGCAGAAGAAAAGACCTCAGTAACTTAAAAGAAAACCTATGCAGAAAATATACTGGTGTGCAGGAAAATGGCTCACTGAAAGCTTTCTAAACCTGGGGTTTCAAAAGGTTTTGTAGAATGTTTCTCAATTTTCACTCCATGCCCCAAACTCCAAACAAATTATATGTGTTGGGCCATTACAGTTGATGCCTGCACTTCTCTCTTCAAACTTTCTAAAAAAGTACATAGAAACTGAACTGAAAAAGCCCTAATGCCTAATCACATGATTCAAAGCATTACCACAAGTCTAAACCTTTGTGATATTAAAGCTGAAGACTTGGTTTTCATTTATCAGTGTCTGTGGCCTCTTTCTATGTATTAGCATTCTATTATCATTTAGGTACACTTGACATTGCTCATTTAATATCTAAATTAAGAACAGAGTTTCATATTGCAATGTACAATGGGATTTATGGGACAAAACTGAAAAAGGAGACTCAAATTCACTTCTAGCATTAAATTACTACATAAATTGATTCTCCCTCCTTTATTATTTTTCTCTGCCTTAATTTCACCTTTCCCTCCATCCTTAACTTTCTGTTCAAAGCCCCACACAAACTACTGTGTTCTAAGTTTTGCTATAGCATCCTAGATTCATGAGCAGGGGTAGCTACAGGTGAAAGGAGAACAAAATCCCCTATTATGTCTATTGATGGAGACGCTGTCTTCTGTATACTGCATGAAGTCCCACTGAAGAATATTCTTTCAGAACTAAGTGCCTGAAAAGCTCAGAGACTGGTACGGTTTTCCACAGTGGAAAATGTATAGTGGGATTTTTTTCAATTGCTACATAACCCTCACTACTAAGTGTGGCAAGAATTGTTACCAGAAGACATTGGGAAGTGTGTTAAGCTTGGCACTGGGTGTAGATAAGTGAGTTCAGTTTTAAGAGCTGAGCCAAAACTCCATTGCTCCTTTCATAATAGAGGTATGAGGAATTTAAAGATTGAGAGAAAAGGGGGGACCCAGGAATAGAAGAAAACAGTGAGGGAAGTTGGGTGGAGCACGAGGGAAAGGTCAAAGAGGGGGCTCTCCAGTACTGGAAAACTAAGCAGGCAATGTGCCGACCAGGATATTCAGTAGGGATGTTCAAGTGGTTTGTTGTGGGAAATGCCACACACACACACACACACACACACACACCAGTTCTCCCTCAGTGAAATCGACATTGCTCACTCACTTCCTCGGTGAAAGTGGATTCTATTAGAGTACCTCACTGAAGAACTGAGGCCTGTAGTGTAGGTTGGGCTTGGACAAAAACAGAAAGAGGTTACACACGTGCAGGAGACTGCTGAGACAGCTGGCCCAAGGAAGGCCCAGGCTATGAGGCAGAGAGACCTGGATTTAATCCACACAGGCACGTGCCACCTGGTTAACCAGAGGCTGGTTACTGAATCTTTCCGGTCACACATTTCGTCCACTGTCAAATGAGAGTAATGATAAAAGGTTTGGGGGTTGTTGTGAAGATTAGGTCTAATACGTATAAAATGCTCACCAGATGGAAGTGACTCCTTTGATGGTGATTTTTCCCCCCAATTTTTGTTTTATTTCATTGTTTTGGAGAATTTGTATTAGGTTGGTGCAAAAGTAATTGCGGTTTAAAAGGTTAAAATAGTTGCAAAAACCGCAATTACTTTTGCACTAACCTAATATCAGAGTTTATTTGAGCCAAACTGACAACATATGCCAGGGAGAAAGATTCAAATGCTCTCATTTTTGTTTTAGCTGATGAAAACCCTGAGTCGTCTGTTACTCAAAAAACAAATAAACAAACAAACAACAACAAAAAACAGTGACAAAAGAAAAAAAAACCTTTGAAATATATGGCTTTCATATGTGTGATGTTCTTTTTTCCCTGAGTTTACATATTCTCTCTTCCTAATTGTTTAGTCATTATTGACACCTATGCTGTTGTATTACAACCCGCATTGAAGCCCTTGTTAAAGATGTTGTTACACGGAGTCGACGGTCTCACACACTCCCAGTTTCCCCATACTGAATTTTAGAACGTGATGGGAGTTGGTGGATTTTCTTCTACTTCAGATGCCGCTGCCACGCTTACTATTTCATGGAGTTGTCTGACCGACTTTTGGAATGACCTTGGCATTCATCAAAACCTGCCCTACACTCTCTTGCCTCATCTCCTTTATCACCAGCAGCGGGTTCCCATTTGGGATTAGCAGTGAAGCAGTGTCTCTGGAAACTTGGTCTTGTCTTCTTTGCCATTATGTTATCACCGACTAAGCTGACCAGAACCAATCATCATATTCATGTCAAAATATCTGCCCAGCCCAGAGGAGGAAAGGAAAGAAACACGCAAGGAGCAAATACCATTCCCATTGGAGACCTGAGGGAGGCTCAAAGATGCCAGTGATCAGCCCAGCGCCGCCATAAATACAAAACCAGAATTAAACCAGACCACCCACTTCCCTGTATTATGAACCCTAGAGAATGCGGCGTCTTAACACAACTGATTAGTCAAGCAGTCTATAGCTTGCCGGTACAAAAAAGCATGGGAACATTTACTTGATCCCGCTGAAGATTATAAAAGAACAATTTTTAGATAATACCTTCTATTGGCAGAAGGATTGGGGCTGCACGAGCCTCATTTCCACGTTTAAGTTATACTTCTAGTCTGTGAAAGCACTGAGACTTCAATACCAACACTTTAATGGAAAGGTAGCACCTAGTTTCTGACACAAAAACCAAGGAAGTTTTAATTTTATAAAAAGGAAAACAACACTTTAATCTCAGATGCTTTGGAGTCTTTACAAAAGTGGCTCCTTTTCTTTTCCTTTGATAACTTTTGAAGACACCACAAAGGTTTAGATTTCTAAACTTTCCAGGAGTGATATTTTGTTTGTTTGTCTTTGTAATTGTTTTGGCTTAGCAAAGTGTGAAGTATATCAGTTGTTACATCCAGGAATATGAGGCTTGCAAGCAAAAGATTTCAGAAGCTTCCCTTTGCCCCAATGGTTAGGTGGGAACTACCTAGCTCTCTAGTTCCCCAAAATGCAGGTGCTTACAGAAAAATATTTATACTTATGTTGAGGAAAAGAAGAAACATTCATTGCTCCATGAACAAGAGCTTTGGAAACTTAATCCTTGATAAACTGAGCAAGCAGGAACCTTAGCTGATTTGCAGGCCTGGTTATCTACTCCTTAACATACCTGTAGAGAGATTCTTTACAGCTACACCAAGACAAAGTACCTTTAGCTATTACCAAAAGCACTTAAAAATAACATAGAAGAGAAATTTTGCAAAATGCTTACAAGATTGTCTAGACATGAAACTAGTAAGAAAAGACAAAACATTGCTGCCCAGGTACTAATTTGGATTAGCTATAAAACAACGACTTCCTAAAATAAGTAACTTTTTTTTTTTTTTTACGAACCAAAAAAAAAAAAAAAGAAAAAGAAAGCAACAACTTCAATTTAACTATGTTAATTTATGTAAAAGGGAATGAAATGAATACCATGAGAAAAAATTCTGCATAATCGGTATTATTAATTACATCTCTCAAAAGCCCTTTTCCATTGGGCTTCTCCATCAGCTCAGATTGTGGTCAATGATCACAACAGCCCTGGACGGATCATATAGAATATCGTGTTTGTATAGACAACACAACCATCCAACTTGTTCTCACAGAAAGAAGCAACACTTAGATCCATCAAGATGCATACCAACTAATTTTACTCTTCTCCCTCCCTCCCACCCCTCAGGTTTAAATAACCTGTTTTGTAGCAACCGTTGGAAATTATGGATATAACAACCTTTGAGGTTTAATACCAATACAAACCAATGGTCCACTGCCTCTTTCTTAGTAGTTGCTATGTGTGCTATTTTACAGTTAGGCATTAGGAGGCAGCAAATGGCTCAAAACCACAGGCAAAGATAACTGTTGTAGGAAGTTGGAAAAGGGATCTAAAGCTACAAAAGCATAGAAAATAGATTTCTTAAACACAAAGTTCCAGGAATTTAGATTTGCTCTGAGGAACAGTTAGAAGGAAAAGGGTTTGGCCCCTGCAGACACCTGTGTGAAACTATCTGGACCCATTCCCCATTTCAACATCTCTAGAAAAAACACTGACAATCACTTTAAAGGTTAAACAACATACATCGTGGCTTCATTTAATCTTGTTTTGTTTCTTGGCTCCAGAAACAAAGGTCTCACGGTTGCCTGCCTGGAATTTTCAGGTCGCACTTGCTTTGGCAGTGTCAACACTAATGCAGATACTATTCAAACCATCATGGAGACATTAGGAGACATTCAGCCCCATACTGCTTCATTCTGACTAAAGCATTTGCATATTTAAAACTTGCATGGTAGTTACTTAGAAACACCAATGATGTATCTATATTTTAAAAAAGAAATACTTGTGACACGTGCTTTAAAGTATTATGTTTGCAGATAACACATGTCTGCTTATTTTCAGGAAGCTGGAAATGGTCTTTTCACTTTACTAAAGGGAGAACTATCTCTAAACAAAGCTTTGTTATTATAATTACTATGCTTGATGAAATTATTAGAAATGCAGCTTAAACCACCTTCCAAATTGTTCCAAATATCAAAGCACCTCTTGCCTCTCTCTGGATATTTATTTTGAAAAAATAAGCTCATGTAATACATACAACAATTTTATTTCAAGCACAAATAGGAAGGTCCTTAGAAAACATGATTGCTAGGAATCAAAATTATAAATGTGCAAGGAAGATTGGGGGGGGGTGTGAAGCAGGAAAACTGAACACCTCCAAAGACAGTTCCCTGCACATTTTGCATTGTTTCTTAAACTATTGTGCTAAGAATACATACATTATATGCCACGTAATATACTTAAGTTATCACAGAATACACAGCGATAGTGAATAAAACATTCATTATCATGATAGTAATATAAACAGTTAAATCAAACCAAAAGTCAGTCAGGCACATCAGACATTGCAAATGCTGCTCAAAACCTATTTTCCTTCTAGCCATGCAAATGTGAATCTAAACTCCTCCAATAACTGAAGAAAATAGTACACATTACTTACTGTTTTTAAGACATCTATGCCAGCCTTCTGAATTCACAGGGGTAAAGAAGAATCACTGGCACGAGGAATCTAGCAGGCAAAAAGAGGAAAAACAGCACGTATTAGTTGTCTGAAAAATGAGCATCTTCAGGTTTTCTTGAGGTACTTCCCACAAGATCCCCAAGCAAAGATGAAAAGGAAAAGTTGGAGGAAAACAGCACACACATCACAAGCTGACTTTCTCCACAGACCCGTGGAGCTCCAAACTTTAAAGCAAAGGCTAAAATTGTTGAGCATCCTGACTGACCAAATATCCGACTTCAGTATCACTGGTTACGTACACAATTTCAATAAGACGAATGCATCTCCAAAACTATGGTTACTTTAATGTATTATCCAGATTTTCTCCTTGTTTTTCTCCCTTTCTCCCTTTTCCATTCACATTTTTCTTCCTACAAAATGCACATAGGTCTGTTCTTCCTTGTACCCGGAGTCAGGCCTGGCTTTGAAATGCATTTCAATCTCTCAACACAGACTGCTTTCATTGCATTTAGAGTCCCACTAAGGCCCAGCTTTAAAAGCTACTGATTCTTTTTTTCTTTAGCCTTCCTCACAAAGGAAGGGTATTTTGTAAATTACCAGCTCGTTCAGATCAACAAAAGGTACTTTCATAGAAAGCCCCATTTGATTTTGCTCAAATTTGATTACAAGGATGGAGAAAAGGAAAGGAAGTCAAAAAGAAAAACCCCAGATGGCTTTTTCATTCATCTCAGTGAATGAGCTTTATCTGTGCCTTTTGAAACTGTAGCAGTGGAAAAGCATTTCTGTTGGCTTAAAAAACTTGACAAAAATTATTGGTTTGCCATTTCTCATGTAACAGCCATTGGGAACTGGATGAAAAGACTTTTTCATGGGATCGCCTGCTTGGATCAAAATAATGGAGATTAGGTATTTCATTATAAATTACAGTGGGAGATAGAGCAGCCTGTCATATTAATAGCAACCTGCTCATGGCCTTCAATGGTAGCTATTCTCCTAGACAAAGGACCAAGGGGGTTGTCTATTGAACTTGTACTTTAGGCCTGATCAATTTTCTATCATCAAGGCAAAAGGTGAGATGACTAACAAAGGAATTCACACATGAGTGACCTCATAAGCCTACAGATAAAACAGCTTAAAGAAGAAAAATACATCCTGAAATTATGGATGATAAACTATATAAAGGAGAAGAAGACAGCCAGCGTATGAGAGCGAAAGAGGAAAAGAGCAGTGGCCTATAATTCTGCTCTCTCTCCTTGGCCAAATGGACACATTAAAAGCTACTTGTTTTCAGCTGCAGATAATTGCAACATTTGGTTTGCTATGGTCTGCTGTAAATCCTTCCGCCGACTTTTCTTTTGTTCTCAGCACAAGTTCAGACATTTCATTCTCTATTAACAACGTCATTGTGTTCAAAACAAAGCTTCTACCAAGAGTCACACTTAAAAATAAAAACTAAAAAGAATCACAAGCAACACAGGCTTCAAAATATTACGCAGTAGAATCTGTGTTTGTTATTTGCTCCATGTTATCAGCCTCTCGAGCCTGCCTCTTACGCACTTACTTCTTAGAATCTAAAGCATTTCAAAGACTGAAGTTGTACCTGCAACTAAAAGACACAGAATCTTAATGAAGCATAAGGAAATATGTAATTCAATGAAGATCTTTTAGAAAAGTGATAAGACACTAATCCAAAAAAACTAGTGAAGGATAAGTGATTAATTTTCATCTAATCACAAGGAATAATTTAGATTCCCAACTGCAGTTGTCCAAATCCCTGTAGAAATTGCTAAAATTTCCTTCCCTGGTATATTTCCATTGAATTTTCTTCAACTTTTCTAAAAAATATAATTGGGATTTCTGCCAGCTAGGGTTAGTATTCCTTGAATTTCAGGGTAGTAGTAAGTATGGCATTTACATTCCAGAGATAAAACCCAAGTTACCAAAGGTTACTATAACCTGAAAATGCACATATAGTGTAACACTTTATGTACATTACATAAAGATAATGCAAAGTAAAAATATATGTGAGCAGGATGTATTTTTACTGTGCTGTTTTTCTTAAACCAAAAAGTCATACAAGATTATTAATATAAAAGGACTTCCAACTGCCTAAAAAACTTGAGAGAATACCAAGAATATCACCTGTCACAGCAGTTGTCAAAATAAAACTACATTTTGAAAGACACGCTCGACAGGTGTAGTGACCCACAAATCTTGGGCACAAGCCATCTTTGTACATGCTCACGTTCTTAGTAGTGATGACATAGGAAGGTCATCTATGTATAGATCAATAAAACAAGGATATAGCATTATCTGAGACATATATACAAAAGACTCCACATTTGTATAAAATTGTACTTTCTTTGTTTCTAGGGGAGCCCTGGATCCTTTGACTATTTTAACCATTTAAAAAGATGCCAAACTCAAGGTTATTAAAAAAAAAAAATTACACAACACTTGTGGAAGTCAAGGTGCAGGCAAGCTCTTCCCATTCTTGATGTAAATGTGCGATACGACCTTTTCAGAGGTTAACTGGGCAGCATGCTTTAAGAGTCTGAAAGCTTTCCTAACTCTTCTGACCTCTAGAAATCTTCCCAGTAGAAACTATCAGATATGCAAATAAAGATATCCTCCTACCCCCCTCAACTTACAGTGAGTCAGACAGTTCTGGAGCCAGACTAGCTGAGTACTAATTATGACCTGACCAACTTCCAATTACAACTTTATGACTTTGTTATTAACCTCCCTATGCCTCAGTTTTCTCACCTGTAAAATGGGCTCTCAAAACTGTGTTATGAATCGCAGCTGTAAGATTTATAGTCTAATGAAGACTAGATTAAGATGTGAACCAGGCTCATAACTGGATACAATTAAATTTCTCTTCTTCTTCACTGCTAATTTGCAACAACACTCCTGACTTCTCTCTCCATTAGGAGTGATGCTGTTAACAAAACAGTATATTCTAAAAAGTCCATCGGTCTGTATCTCCTCTTTTTAATACATTTGATTTGATTATTATTTATGCTTATTAAATGGCCCATATAAAGTATGCGTTCATCACCAGAAATTAAAAGCAAACATTATAAACTATGTTCATAAATTGATTAACACAAATAAATCATCTTTTGCTGCAGTCCCCCCACCAAAAATAAAAAACTGTGTTATGAGAATTAAATGAGTTAATATACGCAGAGCATTTATGGCATGACTACCACATAGTAAGCACTGTTTCATATTATTATTATTATAAATGCTCCATATCTGGAAAATTATTAACTGAATTACTAACTGAATAAGTAAAATAGAATGTAATATGCTCATTAGAGATCATATTTCTTAATGACATGAAAAACTGTTTATAATAAGTGAAAAAATACAGGACACAAAACTCTATATATTATGTGATCTCAAATATACATATAGTATATAACACAGGGGTGTCCAAACTGCGGCCCGTGGGCCAACTGCGGCCTGCAATTCATTTTTAATTTGCCCGCAGCAAATTCCAAAAATATATTTAGTTTACTTAAATAAACCAGGTGAGGCAATACATACTTCACCTTGAGTGAGTGGCCCGGCTGTTTGTGTATTTTACTGCATATGGTCCTTGGTAAAAAATGTTGAAAAAAGTTTGGACACCCCTGATATAACATATATATATACAAGAAAAGGTGGCAATCATAGTTATTCCTGAATAACAATTTTAACTGATATTTATTTTTATATACTTTCAATTTTAAAATTTTTAATGAAAATTTCAAAAAAATTTTTAACTTATTTTTATAAGACTTAGTTTATGAAAGAGAAGAAGTAGGAAGAGGACCAGGCAGCATGCAGTATTTATCAAACAGGGATAGGCCAGGCTAAGGGGAAGTCAGAGTCTATGCCGAAGCTCACGTCCGTGCTTAGCACTAAGATCTGGAAATGAGATGAGCTTCCTCAACAGGCAAGTACACTAAGCTCTAAAATGTAAACAAGTAAAATCCAAGCATAATGGATCCACGAAGTTGCTGCCCCAAGAAACAGTCAATATGGGGTTTACCAAAGGCATCTGAGAACAGGGAATCCAGCAGAGTAACTCAGGGATGAACTTGGGAAGCTACCCACATACCAACACATGTAGGACATGTCCAATACAAACAGCTTTGATCCAATCAGTTAGGGACAAAGGACAAAGCCAAGAAATCACAAGACGTTTCAACAACAGCATGAATAATGACCTAATTAATTGGCAGGGGTGGTAAACTATAGACTGTAGGTTACAGCCAAGGAAAGGACTCTATGGAAATGTCAAGAAAAGGAGAGGAAGTCCCAGAAGTAAGTGCTTGTCCCTTTCCCTCCTCCTATCCACAGGGAACTTGAACCTGAGGACAGGATGGAAGATTCATGGAAGAGCAGACCTTACCCCTAGGCCTTCTGGGCCCTCAGTGAGTGGGAGAAGAGTGGGGAAGAGGAGACTATTGGGATGTACTCGTCTTTAGTAACTAAAAGTGACGGGAAAGTTATGGAATCTTCCAAGATGTTTTTAACACCCAGGAACATGACCAGGGCATAGCTAAAGGTGGAAAAAAGAGACATGAATTTATGTTACTTGGTAGATGAGTTATATGTGTATTATTCCTTGTAGAAAGAAAAAAATGTCAAAGTTATATGTTAGACTTTTCAAGAAACGTCAGTTAATAAAAAGCAAAGTTCAAGAATATGCAAGTGCCACCTGATCCACCAATTCCACTTTTGGATATATATCCAAAAAAATTGAAAGCAGGGAGGACTTAAACAGATATTTATACACTCATGTTCATGGCAGTATTATTCACAAGCCAAAAAAGTGGAAACAATCCAAAGGTCCACTGATGGACAAATGGA
Source organism: Rhinolophus hipposideros (assembly GCF_964194185.1). Classification (NCBI taxonomy): domain Eukaryota; kingdom Metazoa; phylum Chordata; class Mammalia; order Chiroptera; family Rhinolophidae; genus Rhinolophus; species Rhinolophus hipposideros. Next base: position 64,505,678 of record NC_138048.1, read on the forward strand.
TAAACAAAATGTGATATATACATTCAATGGAATATTTTCCAGTCTTAAAAAGAAATTCTGACATGCTGCAACATGGATGAACCTTAAAGATATGCTAAGTGAAATAAGCCAGACACATAAATAATAATAAAAAGACAAATACTGAATGATTCCACTTATGTGAGGCACCTAGAGTAGTCAAATTCATAGAGACAAAGAGTAGGATGGTGGTTGCCAGAGCCTGGGGGAGGGAGGAATTTGGAATTTCTGTGTAATTGGTACTTTCAGGTTTACAACATGAAGAGTTCCGGAAATGGATGGTGGAGATGGTTGCACACAATACTAATATACTTAACGCACTGAACTTTACTCTTTAGAGTTGCTTCCTGAACTCCCCAATTCTTTTATTTTATCATCCAATGGAATGGGATGGGGAAGGAGAAGAGGAAGGGAGATGGAGAGAAAGAAAGGGGAGGGGGAGGGAAGGTGTGGCTGGTCGGTTTTGTATACTTCACCCAGATGCCAGAAGGGCCAAATGGGGGTAAAATACAGCCAGGAGTTATGCTGACCAAGTGGTATGCCCTGGGGTTAGACTTCAATAGCTGGGAGGAAGGGGTGCCATTTTGTAACTTATCTGCACAAAGGGAACATCTTTTATTAATTTGTAGATGGCATTGTATGTGTCAAGGGAGCGAGGTATGTGTCCAAGGTATGTAGACAGGTTAAGAATGATATTTAGATTGAATGGTAGAGTTGGTTATATGCTCTTTGTAAATGAATTTGTCACCAATTCCCTGGGGAATCAGAACTTTTGCCTGGGAGTTTCCAGCTCATCACTGTCTTCTTCACATGCTGTCCCCTGCCATCAGTACAACAAGCATTGTATCAATACACCCTTTACTGAAGCATACAAAGGAACAGCACCATCCTACTAATATATAATTGGAGTAATGGTATGGGATATATAATTAGACTTTCCTAAATGAGACAAGATAAACTGACTCAAAGTCTAGACCATGTGCTCGTCACTTTTTGTAACTACAGGGAACCCTATTCTTATAATCACTTCTTTGGTGATGGTATTTAAACTTTACCTTTCCAACTCTGACCTCTCCCCCAAAATAATGCCATATTTCAGGTAAGGTATAGGACATTTCTATTAGGCTATGACACTGAATTCTCAAATCAGCATTTCCAAAATATCTCTACTTTCCTATCCCACAAAATAGCAGCTCCCTCTCCAGACTTCTCTGATTCTGTTCATGTGTTACCCTAAGAGTCCAGACCCAAAGTATCAAAAACATATTTGAATCCCTCCTTTCTTTTGTGCCTCACAATCAATCGATATGGATTCATTTACTCCTTGGTATATTATATCCAGAACTTCTAACCCTTTCCTAAGGTCACATACAGTCCCGCATCACTATGAAAACAATTGTTTCTCAAGGTCATTTAATTGCTTCTCTAGTGTTCTTTCTCTATCACCTCACTCAGGAACAGCAGCAATTCTCTCCCTTGATTTACTCACTGTCTATGAACTCCCTAATTCATCCTTCTTGAAAATCACCCTCTGTGGCTTCGTGGACTCTCACCACCTCCCTGATTTTCCAGTTCCCCCAATTCTGTGCTCCACCACCTTTAATGAGGGAATCTCCCTCATCCCCAAAAGCCTTTTGCTTTGATCCTCTTCTCTCCACACATTCTCTGGCCAGGTCTTCTGCTTCAAGATCACCTGTGATCTGTATGCTAATGACCCTGAAACCCACTCTCCAACACCGGTCCTAAAGCCAGCTCAAGCTCAAGTACAGTCTGTTAAAAACCAATCTCATTGTCTTCTATAACCCTGCAGGGAATGACAGAGCAAGGGAGGGAGGGATAGAAGACAAATATGCACTGTTTCCTTTCTGTCTTGGTAAAGAGCAACACTTAGTGTCTTGAGCAACAAATCCCAGGCCCATCCTTGGTGGTCCTTCTGTCCCAGCCTCTAATTAATCACCAAGATGTTTGAATTACATCTTACAAATTGCTCTCCAGTTTCTCCCCTTCTTTTCAAACTCCTGTTGATCTCATTTGGATCTGAAGCAGCTCTAACATGAGCAACTATAACAATCTCCAAACTGGGCTCCCTCTCTAATCCTCAAAATTCATTCCTCATCTGGACATTACAGTAATGTTTCTAAAGGAGAAATCTAGCCACGCCACTGTTCTGAGTAGAACCCTTCAGTGGTACCGCATAGTACAGAGCTTTGCTACTCAAAATGCATCATCTCGGAGCTTATTAGAAATGCAGAAACTGGGACCCCACTCCTGCCCTGTTGAATTAGATCAACATTTTAACTAGAGCTCCAGGTGATTCACATGTATATTAAGGTCTGAGAAGCACTAGTCCAAAGAAGAATGTACAATTGTAGCCTTATCCATTGACCCTTCACAACCTTCACACACTGGTGCCCATGGATCTTTCCAGTTTCCTCTCCAGCCCCTTTCCCTCAAACTGTCTTGCCTGCCTTAGGACCTTTGTACAGGCCATTCTTTGTTTTTAAGTACCCTTTCCTACTTCATTTGGCAAGATCTGACTCATCTTTCAAGGCAGCACCTAAATGTCATATCTTCTTACAATGTGTCAAGATCAGAAGTTTTATTTCAAGAGAAGAATAAAAACAAATAGGCAGTATTAGAATACAGTGTCTGTTCTAGGCATGAGTAGTTTTTCATGAATATTTTGTTTTAATTGAAAATTTTGTTTCAATTGTGTGTAAGTGCATATTGTAATGGCCTAAAATGCATTTCTTGCTATAGGTAACAATCAATAAAGCTGAAAGTCCTAAAATGTACAATGCAGGGTCTCTGGTCCCACTCCCCGCACAAGAACGCAGGGTATGGTGAGGCCAAAAAGGAACAATAACGGAGTCATAGATCGGGGAGTCATACATTCTCGATGGCACTATATTCTCGATGGCAGCTGGTGGAGACACAAAAGCAAACATCCATCAGTACCCCAACGAGGGGTCTTCCTACACCCCAGTCTTGCTGGCGGCCGGGCGAGACACAGGAAGTAGGATCCACACGATCCGTAATCTATCATCTGCCCTGGCTAACCCCACTTGGTAGATGCAACCGGCCATCCGCTTCTCTGCCGACCAACCAACAAACCAGCGTAGCTACAGCAATTATATTGGTGACTAATGGATAACCGGTTACAGCTGATGGCCAACTAGTCACAGCTGATGGCCCTCTATTACCTGAGCCAGCACCTTTCCATGTGAGGCCGAGAGCCTGGAAACTGCTCTCTGGGACTCTGTCCCCACAAATGCCTTCTCTAAGTTGAGAAGTTGTCAGAAGAGCCTCAGAGTTTTGCCATGGTACTGAATTTGATGAAAGTAAATGTTGGCATGTCTGTTTTCCTAAGAGACCATGAGTGCCCTCAGGGTGGGGGCTATAACTTCTCCATCTTTGAAAATCCAAATACTAGCATAGCTAATGTTTGTTGAATGAATGAATAAATGAAACCATTAATGAAATATGTATATCCACCATTACTGAGGACCAGATAAATAGATGCTGGTGTTGAGTCAGGGGACAAAAGAGGGACAGGCTCCAGTCTTTGGGAGGTAGTCCAGGGACCAAAGGAGGCTATGGGCTTCAGCGAGACTGACTGCAGTTTTGACTCCTACTTTGTTCGCTTTATGTGTCACTTTGTACAACTTAGCTAACCTCATAAAGTTTCAACTTTCTCCTCTGAAATATAGGGATATTACATTTAACTTTCTGAGTGGTAAGATAGGGGAGAAAATGTTGCATAAAGTGCTTAAGATATTACAGAATATAGTAAGTGCTCTGTAATGTTTTCATTGGTATAAGAATTCAATATGACAGTATCTACCACATATCTGCTACACAGAAGGCTCTCAGCAAGAGCAGTTATGATTGTAGCTGGGCACTTTATTGGGACTTTTAATATGATGCAATAACCTATTGAAAAATCTAATTCTTATTTTAACTTGGGAGTAAAAATGGGACTCCCTGTTTCCCCCACAGGAGTTATCTTAATTTATTCCTTTTCTCTATAGCACATATCACTTTTAACGATTACATGATCTTTACTTATATATTATGTTTATTATTTAGCATCTGTCTCCCCTATCAGAATATAAGCCTCATGAAGGCAGAAATGCTATCTACTTTGGTTACTGTATATACCAAGCACGCAAATTAGTACCTGACAGAGATTTGGGAGAGTAGGTACTAAATAATTATTTGTGGAGTAAAGGAATTATTGGCTAAGCCTTTATGTCCTTCAATTCTGGACTTGTCCTGACCTGAGGGGGAGTTAAGAGTCTCTTCTGGTGAAAAAGCGAAAAGCCAGATGGGGTTGGCCACCCCCAAGCCAGCCTGTAGCTATCATGCTAGGGTGTTTCAGGAAGGAAAGCGTAAAGGCTGGACATTCCATGGTTGAGGAAGAGAAGTGGCCTCTTTCCCGTCAGGTCAGATCCCTAAATTGAGAGTAGAGACAGAATTTTGAATTCTAAGACTGGCAGAGTCACACACCTAATGCACCTGAGATGGCAGAAGTACAAATGGTGATAGGCCCCACATTTACTAAAGGCAACGATGTGTGTCCAGCAGAGGACGGCTGAAAATGCACAACCGTTTCCCCTGTGACTTATCAGCATGAGGGACAAGGCTTTAGCAACTAGAGAAAGTCAACCAAAACACCTTCCAGGAAAAGTTTTTTGTTTTTGTTTTTGTTTTGCTTTGCATTTAATTTAATTTAACGCCACATAGGGAAGACAGACAAAATACAATGTCTTCAGAAAAGGGGACAAAACTATTCAAGCTGAGGCACTGCTGAAGGAAGTAGAGACATTTAAGCTGGAGGAGAGGAGTTCCCAGGGGATTCTAAAAACATCGATACAGATATACAGACACAGACGGGACTGTGACGCACAGTCTCGTTGGAGGAAGACGCTGGTGGAGAAGGGCGATCGACTTGCCCTGTGTAGCTCCGTCAGCCAAACCAAAAGTAATGAGGAAAAGCTACACAGAGTGAAATGCCATACCAACATAAGAAAGTTTCTAATTTTACACAGTCCAGAAATGGAATGCACTCATTCAGGGCTAACACTTTAATGTTCAGACCGAGGCTGAACTACCATTTGAGACAAAGGTTATAAAGGAAGATGAGTACGTGAGTATTGTTTCATAGTTTAGCCAGATGTCTGTCAAGAACTGTGAAGGGCCTATTTGCAAGGTAAGTTAGCCTGCCACAATTTCACGGATGGATGCTAAGTAAGGAATGTCTACTAACAATAATGACACAGGACACTAAGCAAGGTCACAGACGCTTTGCAGTTCTGCTCAACTTCAATGCTTAAGTGGACTTTAATGTTGGATATTTTGAACACATTTAAATATTGACTAAGATGTTATAAAAATAAAGCTCTGTTACTGGTATTCTAGTAATAACAAGTTGGAGTAATTTGAACATAAAATAATGTTTGCGTTATCTATTTTAAAAAGGATCTTGTCAAGGAAATAATGTAAATAAAACTGAAATGATGGGCTTTAATCTACCAGAGAATAAAAATTTCAACAATTATAGAAACATTAAATTATAATATTTGCCATGCTAATTAAAACCAACTTATCAACCATCAAAGTAGGTCCTATGGAATCACTTCTTGGCAGTATTTTCTGAGTTTGTTTCAGATGCTCTGTGAGTTTCAAAGTAAAAACAGATTTTCTTAAAATGTTATATAACAAACCATTTAAGTCTAATATGCAATCAGTCTGATTTAGCAAAGTTTAACGGTTCTAATCAAAAGTTAAAACACTTCTATTACATTAATTACTATTAATGGCACTAATCAAGGCAGAGCTGTTTAAGTAATTAACTTCGGTATTAAAGCAAATCAAATTGATTTGGAAACACAGATAGCTATACCATATAGTGCGTATACTAACCTACCTGCATTCATCCTAGATAAAAAGTATTTGCTAACAAGAGGGATCTATGACTGATGTCATGAGTTATTTTCTTTTATTATTATGCTTTACAACACTGACATAATTACTGATCCCTCCCTTGCCCTCAGACCCCAGATCCAATCAATCAATAAGTCTTTCTGATTTTCCCTTCGAAATACATGGCTAAACTGTCTCTTGTGGGCTGCTGGGGCTCTAATCTGTACATCATTATCTCTGCCTGAACTGATGCAATGGTCATCCAGCTGACCTCTCTCATTCCCCTCCTCCCTCCATCACTACCTGCCTCCCTCCTCAGTCCTCTCACAGCCATAAGAATAATCTTCCTAAAACTCTACTGCTTAAAACTCTTCAAAGGCTTCCCACTGTATTTAGGACGAAATCCAAACTCCTTTCCAAGACTCATCCTTTCCTGCATGGTCTAGCACCAGCACACCCTACAAAACCATCTCCTATAGCCTCTTCCCTTGCCTGCTTCCCACCTGACGCCCTCATATTCTTTGTCTTCTTATAACACATAAATATATACTACAGTCTCTACCTAGGATGTTCTCTCTGCAGCTCTTCTTATGTCAGACTCATTCTTATCCTACCAATTTCTCCTCAATGTCCATTCCTCAGGAAGTCTTCCCTGGCTACCCCAACACCCTTCCTGCCCCAGGCAACCTTGCTGTTCTCTACCTCTATTTCAGAACCTTGTTTGTGGCCTTCATAGTACCTGTGTCAATTCACTCTTATTCTATTAGATTTTTTTTTTAGTCTGTCTTCACTGGCTTGTAAACTCTATGGGGGAGGAACCAGGTCTGTCTCATTCACTGCAATACCCACCGGACTTAACACAAGGGGCTGGGCGCCCAGGAGAAGTTCAATGACTACGGGGGGGAGGGGGGGGTGCCAAAAAAATGTATACACATGACTTGTATTCATCTTTTGTTTTCAGGATATACTGAGTATAACAATTTTAATACAGTTTTTTTCCTTTCTTAAAATATGTATACATTTTTGGGGATACCCTCTGGATATATATAGAGAATGAATGAATAAATATAACAAAACCATAGTCATTCCTTGATTTCAAAGGTGACTGAAAATGTGCATATATATATATATATATATGTATATATATATATATATATGAAAATTTTGTCAGAACCTTTATACTAGTAAATGAAACTGGAAAATTCAAATATTATTTTAAGTAATTCAACCAAATTATTGCTTCTAACAGACAACACTGACTCATAAAAATGAGACCTACCTCAAACTGAAAGCCTTTTACCCAATTTCTCCTGGTCAAGTGTGAACAGAAAGGTCCATCCTGCCTTGGGTCTGCCACTTACAGCAGGAGAGCCAGGTTCAAGAGAAGGTAAGGTTAAGAAATGGAAACTGCCTCCGCTCTGAGAGCAACACAGGTGAGACAGCACCGTCCTCACATTAGCCCATGACATGCTTTTGATGATGTTCATGATGATACAAACAGCATTCATCAAGCACCTACTCTGTGCCAGACACTGTTTCAAGGGCTGTGCATGTACTAGCTCTCTAATCCTTACAACAACCTACTGCTATCCCCACTTACAGATGAGAAGTTCCAAGGCTTAAAAAGGTTAGAGTGAGCAGTTCACAAAAAGTCACACAATGAACAAGTGTAAGAGCTGAGATTTAATCTCAGGTACTTTGATCCTAGAGGCCCACATTTATTTCTGTTAAAGAAAAACCAGCATAGAGGCCACTATTTGAATATACCACTAGACCAAACCTCAGAGTCACTTAACCAAATCGTAAACTATCCTGAAACGCTGACTCTGACCTTAAGAAAAACTTAAGCTTTGTTCATGTCCTTCCAGCATAACCTCACAGCTTCCTCACTAACCAGCTACAGACAAGTACGTTTATGTAATGAAAAGGAGGATATTTCTGGTAACCAATCGCAAGAGAAAAACAATGTGCTTACTTGCTCATGCTTTATAAATGGAGCTGTGATTACTGAAAGCGAGTTCTAACAACTTTCCATTTGATGTTCCCCTGTCCTAAGTTTCCCTGTTCACAGTTTGTTTCTCGCTCAATAAAATATCCATGTGAAGTAAAGCTCTCTGAATTTCCTTTTGACATTTCTAAGCATATAAAAAATGTTCTAAAACAGCCCCCCAGAAAAGTCTACTTTATGTGGTATTGATTATAAAATGATAAAACAGTAACTGCCGGGCTTTTGCAGCCATTGGGGATGTTCACATTTCTTCTCACTGGGGATTTGGCACCCAATAATAAAGTTATTTTTTTTACCAGAAACATGAGAATAAGACTTTCCTAATACATCCCAGAAGGACAGATAACATAGATATAGGCCAAAAGGTTAAATAGCCAGAATGAAAAATACTTGGATAAAAGAGAGAGAAGGTGAGAAAGAAAGAAAGACTTGCACTATTATGTAAGTCCATATATAAAGCAGGCAGCTAACATATTGCAAAACATTTTTGCAGAAAATGAAAGCCACCTTGGTCATTACTACTGATAAAGATTCTGAATTCAAAAAAAAATTGGGAATAAATAGGAAGCATCAGGAAAAAGTACTGTACCAGTTTCCTGTGGCTGCAATCACAAATTACCACAATTTATGGCTTCAAACAATAGAAATTTATGCCCATCCATTCTGGAGCCCAGAAGTCTGAAATCAGCATCACTGGACTGAAAACAAGGTGTTCAAATAGTTGCATTCCCTCCAGAGAGTTCAGCGGAGAAGCCATTCCTCGTCTCTTCCAGCTTCTTCTAACTGTTGTTTCTTGACTTTTGGCCCCATGACGCCAATCTTCAAGGCGAGGGCCTCTTGAAATCTCTCTCTGTTCTGTTCTCACATCACCTTGTCCTCTGTGTGTGTAAAATCTCCCTCTGTCCCCCCTCTTATCTTTATAAGGTGATGACATTTAGAGTCCACCTGGATAAACCTGGACAATTTCCCCATCTCAAGACCCTTAACTTAATCACACGTACAAAGACTCTTTTTCCAAATAGGTAATAGTTACGGGTTCCAGAGATTAAGACCTGATATCTTTTTTGGGGGGGAGGTGTATGTCAGCCTACTACAGGTACAAAGTGCTCTGGTGACAGGGAGTAGTTAGCCTTAGCATAGACTAGTGAGGCACAAGAACACTAGAATCTGCAGAAGAACAGCAGAATTTAGTGCAAGAGAAGGAATCCCTCCTGGACCAGAAGACAAACCATACTTGATTAAGTGTTGTTCCTAAGGCTTTAATGAGAAGATAATTGGAAATTAAAGCCATCATAATTGTTGTAGTTTAACACATAAAAGTTTTGCTTAATTGAATTCTATTGTGAATGGAATCTAATTTTATTCTATAACATGGGTTCACTCAATCGTGAAAAATTCTTGTCTGTCTTTACAGAATTCTACATTCAAGTGCCAATCCAAACACACTTATGCAGGAGAAGAAAGAGGGCTTCTGTGTTACCCTAATATTAAGAATCCCAGAGAAATGCTCTGATAGGCCCACATAAGTAGGAGGGATAGCTTGCTTTGATTGGAGGGAGAAACAGGAATCTTCAAATACAGCGGAGGCTACTACCAAAAGAAGAGAGGAAGGTGTGCTGGGCAATAAAAATCACATATATAATGCAACTATATAATGCAACTACCTCACATGCACTCATATATACACACAGAAAAGATAAGTACTCACTCCTCTCACAAGGGAAACGAACAAAAGCTGTCTCCTGCATCTAGCCAGAAACTCAGGATCTCAAGATGACATGGACTTTTCTCCATTGAATCCAGGCATGTCTCTTCTTGACCTTGCACCCATTAGCTAACAGTCTAGCCCAGAAGTTAAAAGGGCTGCTTGGGCTTAAACCACACACACTACTGTGTGGTTTGGACCAAGTTACCCAACGTCTCTGTCTTAGTCTCCTAATCTGTGAAATGGGAATACTGATAGTATCCACTTCATGAAGTCATTTTAAGCATTTAATGAGGGAAAATGTATTTAATGCACAGTAAGTGTTAGATGCTGTAGTTATCACCGTCTTAGGTGCTGGAGGTAAAGCATTAGGCAAAATAAAGAAAGCTCGTCTCCTCAATGAGTTTCTATTCCAGCAGGAGACATAGACAATAGGCAACTTAGAAAACAAAAAATAAGTCCACTCTTAACAATTTCTGACTTCAGCTCATCGTTTTGCACTCAAGTGGCTATTGTTAAGTATTTTGAAATGAGGTGAAGCTTATGGACTGATGTGACAGGTTGTGCAAGATACATTAAATAAAAAGAGAAAGAGGCATTACAGTATACACATACCTTTGTTTCTGCATTAAAATGCCAGAGAGGATAACACACTGCTAATACTTAGAAATAGGCAAGGCCTTCACTTTTAACTTTCCTTTTCTAAGTGGGCATGTAATACTACTTTTATTTTTTTTAAAAAAAAGAAAATTTATAACATTTCAATTTAAAAAAATTCTGACGGCTGGAGTTACAATCAAAATCCATGAAATGATACATACTTTTATAGGCTGTTCTCTGAGTTAAGCTTGTTTCTTATCTGCACGTTTGTTAAAAACTAAATCTTATAAGTTTACCAAGCAGCCTTCCCTACTAAATCCATATATCTTTTCTGAAGTAATGATAACATACTGTCCTTGGTTAAAAAGATACTTACTTGTTCACACAAGCTAATAATTGTGCTCCTTGGTATTCACTCAAATGAGTAGAAAATTTAGATCAGTAAAAAATGAAACCTGTATACAGATGTTCACAGCAGCTTTATTCATAATTGCCCAGAAGTAACCGAGATGTATTTCAGTAGGTGAGTGGAAGAATAAACTGTGGCACATCCATAAAATGGAAATTATTCATCACTAAAAATAAATGAGCTATCAAGCCATGAAAAGACATACAGAAACTTTAAATGCATATTAATAAGTGAAAGAATCCAATCTGAAAAGGCTACAGACTGTATGATTCCAATTAAATGACCTTTGAAAAAGGTAAAACTATGGAGACAGTAAAAGGACAAGGGGTTGGGGAGAGGGAGGAATGAATAGGTGAAACACAGAGGACTTATAGGGTAGTGAAACTATACTGTATAATACTACAATGGTGGATACATGTCATTTGTCAAAACCTATAGAATGTACGACATCGACCATGAACCCTACTGTAGACTACGGACTTTGAGAGATAATGATGTGTCAATGTAGGGTCATTGATTGTAACCAATGTGCCATGTGGTGAGGGATATTGAGAGTGAGGGAAGCTGCATGTATGCGGGCAGGAGAACATGGGAACTCTCTGTACTTGCTGCTCAATTTTGCTGTGAACCTAACACTGCTCTAAAAATGAAGTCTATTGAAAAAAAAAAAATGACACTTGTTTTAGCTGTTTCCAATCCAGGTGGTGGTGAATTTGTGTCCCATCTTTCCCAAGTCCACAATTACTCCCCACTCCAAGCACACACACCCAGCACAAGCTAGCCTTATCAACGAAAGTGTGGGTTTTTTAAGACAACTGGACAAGACTATTAATATGTTCTTTGCCCAGCAACATATTGAAACTAAACAGCCAATTTAATAATGATGATCAGTGTGTACTTCTCCAGTTTTTGCCCAGTTACTCTCACTTGATTTTATTTTCAGAGAGCAAAATTACAACTTCTTCCCTGCTTTTGTGACATATCCATGTTATTTTTAGATCTAAGAGGTTCTAGGAACTTGAAGAAGTTGCCTTACAGGCTTCAAGTCCTCAGCAATGTTTTTTAACAGCATTACTGAGGCATCCTTAACAAAACCCTAAAGTTTTAAGTGTAAATCCAATAATTTTTAGTAAATTTATAGAAATATGCAACCATCACTATAAACATTTTTCCTTCATTAGTCAGTTTTTGTAATTTGTTTCTTTCAAGGAATTTGTCCATTTAATTTATATTATCGATTTATTGGCAAAAAATTAATTATGTATATTAATGTATCTATTACATATACACAAAATGCATATATATATATCCCTTGTAACACTACTGTCATTCATTTCACTTATATATAAGCATTCATAAGTATATAAGTGAAATGAATGACAGCAGTGACACAAGGGACAGCAGGAAGGAATTAGGAATACTTAGCACTACCTATTAAATGGCATATACATACTTAAGCATATATATCAAATACATTGTCACTATTATTATTTTGAAAAAATTGTTATCTGTTAAATCAATTAAGAATAAGAAAAATAAAAATTTTCATTTTAGCTTTACTTATTCTGTCTCTGAAGCTCTTGATGTAGATCCAAGTTTCTGAACTATCATTTTCCTTTGCTTTGAAGAACTTCTTTTAACATTTCTTGCAAGGCGGGACTACTGGTGACAAATTCCCTCAATTTTTTTTTTTTTTTTGTCTCAGAAAGTCTATTTCTCCTTCACTTTTGAAGGATAATTTTGTAGGGTACACAATTCTGGGTTGGTAATTTTTTCTCTCAACAATTTAAATATTCACTCCACTCTCTTCTTGCTTGCATGGTTTCTGAGGAAAAGTCAGATGTAATTCTTATCTTTGTTTCTCTATAAGTAAGACTTTTTTCCTTCTGGATTCTTTATCTTTGATTTTCTATAGTTTAAACATATGCCGAGGTGTACGTATTTTTGCTTGTGTTTTGTTTTGCTTTGTTGTTCTCTGAGCTTCCTGAATCTATGGTTTGGTGTCTGACATTCATTTTGGGAAATTCTCAGTCATCTTTGCTTCAAATATTGCTTCTCTTTCTTTCTTTCTTCTTCTTCTGGTATTTCCATTACATGTACACATATGTTACATTTTTGCAGTTGTCCCACAGTTCTTGGAGATTCTGTTCTGTTTTTTTCGCTCTTTTTTTTCTCTTTGCCTTTCAGTTATGAAAGATTATATTGTCACATTCTCAAGCTCACAGATTTTCCCTCAGCCGTATCCAGTCTCCTAACGAACTTCAACAGTATTCTTTATCTGTTACAGTATTTTAGATCTCCAGCATTTCCTTTTGATTCTTTCTTAGAATTTCCCTCTGTGCTTACATTATCCATTAGTTCTTAAATATTGTCTGCTTTTCCCATTAAAGCTGTTAGCGTATTAATCAGTTTTTTTCTTTAATTCCTGGTCTGATAATCCCAAACTTCCTCCCATAATTTCCAAAATATTTGACTCGTGCTGTGATACTTGTTTATCTCTTCAAACTATGTTTTTTGCCATTTAGTATGCCTTGTAAGTTTTTGTTGAAAGGTAGATGTGATAAGCTGGGGGAAAGGAACTGCGCTAAGTAGGCCTTTAGTAATGTAGTGATAAGTTGTGGGGGAAGAGAAGCATCCTTTAGACCTATGATTAGGTTTCAGAGTTTTTTTGAGCCTGTTCCCCTGGACTGTAAATTTTACCTGTGCTTCTCAGGCCCCCACCCCACCTTAAGTGAGATGGAATGGCTGGAAGGTGCTGGAGTTGACTGTTTCCCTTCCTCCACATGGAAGGTTAGAGGAGACTGAAGTTATATATTTCCCTTTCTCCAGGTAGACTAGGCTCTAATAAAAACCCCAGAAAGTTAGGCTCTCATAAGATAGTAACTCCTGAGTACAGATCTTGTTAAAAAGAACAGAATTCTCTTGTGTATTTCAAAATGGTTCCTTCCCCCCACCCCTCTGCTATAAGAAGCAAGGGATTTTATTCCCAACATTCACTCTGAGTATCTAAAGGTAAAAGTCACAAAAGTGTGGGAGTTCTCCTCTGACTGGGTCCCCTTGGAATTTTTAACTCAGAGCTGTTCACACTGACCCTCAAGCAATTCAATTACTGTCTAGGTTTCCTTACCTCAGCACTGGTTTCTGCTCTGGTAAGTTTTAATTCCCTGTATGAACCTACCTACTTCTCCAGCTTTGAGAGTGGTGGTTGGCCCTGTGTCCTCACTTTGTGCCAGATGTAAGAAGTGTTGTTTGTTCAACGTTTTACTTGTTAGATGGCATGGCAAACTTCTAAGTTCCTTTCATGCTGGACCAGAAACTAGAAGTCCTATAGTTGTTTTTTAAACTAGTTTTAAGTTATTTTATTAGTGGCTATTCTAGAGATTACAATATGCATCTCAAATTATCAAAATTTGGGACCCCCAAGAGACAATGTCTATTAACTGATTTGTTCCTGTGTTTGAGTCACAATTTTCTGGGTTTTCTTTGTGTGTGTGTGTGTGTGTGTGTGTGTGTGTGTGTGTGTGTGTGTGACCAAGGGGAAAAAAGAGAAAGAGGACTCAAATAAATTAAATCACAATGAAAGAGAAGTTATAACTGATACTACAGAAATACAAAGGATCATAAGAGACTACTATGAACAAATAGAGGAAAATAAATTGAACAACCTAGAAGAAATGGATAAATTCCTAGAAATATACAATCTTCCAAGACTGAATCATTTAAAAACAGAAAATCTGAATAGACTAATTACTAGCAAGAAGGTTGAATTGGTAAGCAAAAAGCTCCAACAAACAAAAGTCCAGGTCCAGACTGATTCACTGGTGAATTCTAACAAACATTCAAAGAGGATCTAATACCTGTCCTCCTCAAACTCTTCCAAAAAACTGAAGAGGAGGGAATACTTTCAAACTCATTTTATGAGGTCAGCATTACCCTGATACCAAAACCAGATAAAGACACCACAAAAAAGGAGAAGGAGAAGGAGAAAGAGAAGAAGATTATTACAGGCCAATATCCCTGATGAAGTTAGATGCAAAAATCCTCAACAAAATATTGCCAAACTTAATTGAACAATACATTAAAGAATCATACACCAGTATCAAGTGGAATTTATTCCACACATGTACAGTTCTACATCTACAAGTCAGTCAACATGATACCCCACATTAACAAAATGAAAGATAAAATCATATAATCATCTCTATTGATGTTGAAAATGTATTTATTAAAATTTAACATCTATTCATGATAAAAACATTCAACAAATTGGGTACACAAGGAATATACGTCGACACAATAAAAGCCACGTATGACAAGCCCACAGCTAATATCACACTTAACAATGAAAAGCTGAAAGCTTTTTGTCTAAGATAAGGAACACAACAAGGATGCCAACTCTCCCCACTTTTATTCGGCATAGTATTGGAAGTCCTAGTCACAGCAATTAGGCAGAAATCTATTATTATTATATGCACTATAGTGAATAAATAATGAATTATCAGAAAGAGAAATCAAGAAAACAATTCCTTTTTGCATCAAAAAAGAATAAAATACCTAAGAATAAGTTTAACCAAAAAGGTGAAAGACCTTTACACTGAAAACTATAAGACATTGATGGAAGAAATTGAAGAAGACACAAATAAAAGATATTCCGTGCTCATGGATTGGAAGAATTAATATTGTTAAAATGTCCATACTGTCCAAAACAGTCTACAGATTCAATACAATCCCTACTGAAATTCCAATGGAATTTTTCACAGAGCTAGAACAAATAATTCTAAAATTTGCATACAACCACAAAAGGCCCTGAATAGTCAAAGCAATCTTGAGAAGCCAGAACAAAGCCAGAGGTATCATGCTCCCTGATTTTAAACTATACTATAACGTTTTAGTGATAAAAACAGCATGCTACTGGCATAAAAACAGATATATCAATCAATGGAACAGAATAGACAGCCCAGAAAATAAACCTATGCATATATGGTCAATTAATTTACAACAAAGACAAGAATATACAAAGAAGAAAGGACAGTCTATTCAATGAATGGTGTTGGAAAAAATGAACATTTACATGCAAAAAGAATGAAACTGGACCACTATCTCACATCATATACAAAAATTAATTCAAAATGGATTAGAGACTTGAATGTAAAACTTAAAACTATAAAACTCCTAGAAGAAAACATAGGCGGCAAACTCTTTAATGTCAGTCTTAGTGATGATTTTTTTTTAATGTGACTCCAAAGTCAAGGGCAGCAAAGGTAAAAATAAACATATGGGAGTACATCAAAGTAAAAAGCTTCTGCACAGTTAAGGAAACAATCAACAAAATGAAAAGGCAACCTACTGAATAGAACAAGATATTTGCAAGCCATATATTAGATAAAGATTTAATATCCAAAATATATTTACAAACTCATAAAACTCAATAACAAAAACAATCTGATTTAAAAATATGCAGAGAATCTGAACAGACATTTTTCCAAAGAAGGCATACAGATGGCCAACAGGCACATGAAAAGACTCATCATTACTAATCATCAGGGAAATGCATATCAAAACCACAATGAGATATCCTCTCACACTTGCCTGAATGGCTATCAAAAAGATAAGAAATAACAAATGTTGGCAAGTATTGGTATATACATATACTATCGGATTTCCCTGAAAATAAGACGTAGGCGGACAATCAGCTCTAATGCGTCTTTTGGAGCAAAAATTAATATAAGACCCGGTCCTATGTATTATATTATATTATATTATATTATATTATATTATATTATATTATATTATATTATATTATATTATATTGACCCAGTCTTTATAAACATATATATAATAAAACATATATAATAAAACATAAGACCAGGTGTTATATTAATTTTTGCTCCAAAAGACGCGTTAGAGATGATTGTCCGCCTATGTCTTATTTTCAGGGAAATACAGTAGAATACAGTAGGTGCTCACTTAATGTCATTGATAGGTGTTTGGAAACTGACTTTAAGCAAAATGAGATAGAACAAAACCAATTTTACTATAGGGTAATTGGTATAAACGAGTTAGGTTCACACAGCATATTTCTGGTTAAAAAAAAAAACAAAAACCCCAAACTTCTAAATATTAAACATTAAAATAAATGTGAGGTACACATATATTTAAGAAAGAGTAATAAAAAACAGTAAGAATTTTTTCCAACCCACTTATTTCAGTTCAGGGTCACAGGTGGCTGGAGCCTATCCCAGAAGCTCAGGGCACAAGGTAGAAACCAGCCCTGGACAAGACACCATTCCATCACAGGTGCACTCACATATACACCCACAGTCACTTATACTGTGACAATTTAGACATGTCAATTAACCTAACATGCACTTCGAGATATGGGAGAAAACCCAGAAAAATGCACATAGACAAAGGGAGAATATGTAAACTCAACACAAATAGTGGCCCTGCCAGGAATTGATTTTTTTCTCATCAGTGTTATTTCAAGGGGCTGCTGTACTACTAAATCATTAAAAGAAAGGAAGGGAGGGAGGGTGGGAGGGAGGTAGGGAGGGAGGGAGGGAGGGATCGAGAGAGAGAGAGAGAGAGAGAGAGAGAGAGAGAGAGAGAGAGAGAGAGAGAGAGAGAGAGAGAAGGAAAGGAAAGGAAAGGAAAGGAAAGGAAAGGAAAGAAGGAAGGAAGGAAGGAAGGAAGGAAGGAAGGAAGGAAGGAAGGAAGGAAGGAAGAAAGAAAGAAAGAAAGAAAGAAAGAAAGAAAGAAAGAAAGAAAGAAAGAAAGAAAGAAAGAAAGAAAGAAAGAAAGAGAGAGAGAAAGAAAGTTTGCCATTTGTGACAGCATGGATAGAAACTGTGGGTATTAGGTAAGTGAAATAAGTCAGACAGAGAAAGTCAAATACTGCATGATTTCACTTACATGTGGAATCTAAAAAAAACAAAAACAAAACAAAATCCAGACTCATAGAGAAAAGACTGATGGTTGCCAAAGGTGGAAGAAGTTGGGGGAATGGATGAAGGTGATCAAGTTATAAAATGAATAAATCACAGGGATGTAACATATAGCATGGGAACATAGTCAATAATGTATTAACTTTATATGGTGACAGACGGTAACAATATATTGTGGTGATCATTTTGCAACATATGCAAATGTAGAATCACTATGTTGTACCCATGAAACAAATATAACATTGTATGTCCATTATACATCATAAAAATATGTATATTAATCATCTTCAATGTTCCATATACATAATCAGGCCCTGTCTGAGTTTGCCTGAGATGCTATAACAAAATAATACAGATTGGGTGGCTTAAACAATAGACATTTATTTCTCACAGGCTGGAGACTGGAAGATCCAAGATCCAAGATCAAGGCGCTCGCAGATTCAGTTATTGGTGAGGGTTCTTCTGGCTTGTAGGCAGCCTCATTCTTGCTGTGTGTCCACATGGCTTTCCTCAGTGTGTGTGTATGGAGAGAGAAAGAGAACTCTCATGGTCCTTTCTCTTCTTCTAACGGTATTAAGTCATCATAGAGGCCTCACCTGTATGACCTCATCCAAACCTAATTATGTCCCAAAAGCCTCACTAAACACCATCACAATGGGGGTAAAGTCTTCAACATATGAATTTGGGTGGGGGTAGGAGGGCACAAACATTCAATCCACAACAGGCCCCATGGAGGCTAGAGAAATAGATAAGACCATACTGAGTCCTGGAAGAGCTCATAATCTAGTGAGAATGCTGAGTACACATACACTTATCACAGGTAGTAGAAAGGCACAATGCTTTAAGAAAGACACGAAGTTCAGCTGATGTAAAGATTACTTCAAGGGTGTGAATTGATTGTGAGTCATGGAGAGCTCACAGCTGGCTATGGGTGGTCTGCATGGGAGAGAACATAAGAAAAAAATAAAATAATCTTCATGTGGGGAAGAATCCTTGAATAACTGTAGGGGGGCTAGAGTGCAGGCGTTGGGGAGAAAGGGCAGACAAGAAGCTGGAGAAGGAAGTAGGGCATTCTGGCTTTGGGACTTGGTGAGGAATTGTGGGGGTACCAATTTTGAGAACTTGCTGAGGCACTGAATTAGTTTCCCAAGACTGCTGTAACAAATTACCTCAAATTTGGTAATAGCTTAAAACAACAGATATTTATTCTCTCACATTTCTGGAGACCAGTGGTCAATAGGGTTGGTTCCTTCCGAGGCTCTGAAGGAAAATCTATTCCATGCTTCTTTCCTAGCTTCCCGTAACTTCCAGCAATACTTAGTGTTTCTTGGATTCTAGATACATTACTCCAATCTCTCCTTCTGTCTTCATATGGACTTCTTTCTTCTGTGTTTCTGTGTGTGTCAACTCTCCTTCTCCTTCCTCTTATAAGGACACCAGTCATTGGTCCACCCTAAATCCAGGATGATCACATCTTGAGATCCTTAACTTAATTACTTCTGCAAAGACTCTATTCCAAATAAGGTCACATTCTGAGGTTCCAGGAGTACATGTCTCTTCGACCTACTATAGGCATATTCAGATGTATTGTTATGATTGAGCTTGGAGGTAAAGATGAGTATGAATCCCAGAAAAATGCACATAGAAGTCCAAAACAAAACATATGTACCCAATGCCCATCCATGCTATTATAATTTGTAATTGGAAAGGTAGGAAACAATACAAAGGCCAGGCACTAAGGGACTCATCAGAGATATTACACTACATCTATATAATAGAATATTATACAGATGTTAAAACAACAAATTAACATGCACTAACATTAAGCAATGTCACTGAAATATTGAGTGAAAAATCTCAGGTGACAAACTTATCCAGCTATCCAGTTTATGACAAAAAAGAAAAACTTGGAAGGATATTCACAACAAATAATGGTGTTAATCTTGTGGTATGATTAAGTCTGGGGGGAGCTAAAGTGGAGAAAGCTTTTATTTTATGGAGTTATGTATTTTTTGAATATTTCAAATACCAATGTTTTACTTTTATAAATTTATATATATATATTTTATAAATTTATATATAAATTTATATATATATATATATATATATATTCCCTTTTGCAAGACACTATATGTTTAGCTGGGAAGAAAGATGCCTTCTGACAACATAATTTTGGGAAAAAATTATGATCACAATGAAATTTAAATGTAAGAAGCTGAAGAACTACATTTTCAAGTTTTGTAACACAAAATGGGGCTATATATTGAATAAATTCTAGTAGTTAAAGAAATATCTTTAAGAATATCTTAACAACAGATTAATTCACAGCAAAGAATACATTGCCCATCTATCATTACATTGCTGATTTAGCTGAACTGGACAGCGGGTTTCAGGCTTAGGCAAAGTGATTACAACAGTCTCACAATTCTAGCCCTGAATCACCATGACAACATGAACATATAATTATATACATGCACTGAAAGAAAACCAAAAAATGAGAAATACAAAAGCATGCAGGGATAATTTTGGGGGGTTCTATAGAGGAAAGCACAGAAGAAAATGATTTTTTAAAAGAACACCATGCTTGTGAAAATAGTTAATTAAATGGATTTAAGTGAAACATGACTTAAACACTATGGCCATTTCCATCGTTCAGCTCTCTTCATCTATCAAAGCTCTCAAAAGCACACTCAGGAGCATTCAAACAAAACTAAACAGCAATAAAGCTTTTCTAAGCTTCCTGTAATTTAAGGGACAATTTCTATAATTACAAGTATTTGACAACTTTTTTTATCATTTCTAA
This sequence comes from Rhinolophus hipposideros, assembly GCF_964194185.1. Classification (NCBI taxonomy): domain Eukaryota; kingdom Metazoa; phylum Chordata; class Mammalia; order Chiroptera; family Rhinolophidae; genus Rhinolophus; species Rhinolophus hipposideros. The sequence continues at coordinate 64,526,090 of NC_138048.1, forward strand.
ATGATTATGAATGTCTGTGAGTTTAGAAGATTATATTTTGAAATGCATTTATATACAAACCTTCCATAAAAAAAGCAAAATAAATTAAGCTATTATTATGTTGAGACTGTTGGTTTATAGTGTGATGTATATGAAATAAGAATTTTCAAATAAATCAAAAGGAAGGGTTAGTTACTAGATCTAAACCCTAGTAGAAGCAGCCCAGCTTGCTTCTGTTAGTGGTTCAGATCTCACAAAGTAAAATCATGTAATTAGCCTCATCCATATTGAGAAGAAACAGAAGAAAAAACTTTAAAACACAGATATTTGTGCCAACATTCAAGAATAATCAGAGGAAGCGAAGTGATCAAATGTACCTAAAGAATGTATTATTCCTCCACCTCTAGAGATACTGCGTAAATCTGCCAGCCCCCAAGAACTAGGGGGAGCTTCTTTAACATTAAAAAGCATTTATCAAGCACTGTGTTGAGTATGTGGGATAAAAAAATAATCTCATAAAAATGGTGACATGAGGTGAGCCTCTTGACATCTCCCCTGGAATTTACAACAAATTGAACAACTATAACTCCACAAAGGACTCCCTGTGCAGCAGACAGGCAAGACTAAGAGGTTCACTACTGAAATCATCTAAAGGTGGGCAAATTGCTCAAGGGCAGGGGGAGAGAAGAGGGAAGTAAGGAGATGGGGACAAGTGGGAGCAGGACACAGACCTAGCTCAGTGCTAGGGCTCCGTTTATGGCCCACAGGGCTGAGGGGGCAGCATATAACATGGCTGAACCCAACACTCACGGCAGAGACCTCGGAGCAAAGACTGAGGGAAGAAGGCTGAAAACGGTGGTTTAAGACCTCACTGCCAAGCAGAGAACGGAAGCCTTAGGCACGGAGACTAACCACCCCCTCCCTACCCTTCCAGAGCTTGCCCCGCCCCCACCTGCCCGGTGCGAGAAGCGGAAGAGTAGCAGTGTCAGATCAAAAGAACAGAATATTTATAGTTCTGAGAACAGTGGTCCGCAGACACAGACTCACAGCCCAACTAGTTCTGGCAAAGGGGAGGGAGCCATAGAAGCAGGACTGGTAGCAGTGGTGGTTGCCACCATTGCTCTGGGCTACAGCTCACAACCCACCCCACCCCTGTCCCCATCTATCTGGGTGGATCCCTGCAGGAGTAAACAGCGCTGCTGAAATACACGGGCTCTGAAACTGGTACAGGATGAGCTTTGGAACTTCAGAAGCTCTCCACATCCCCCCACAGAGGCGGCGCCCTATGACCCAGGTGAACTGCTCACAGAGGAGAAACCTGCCTTCCAGGGAATCCCCCCATTGTGTGAGAAGCCAGAATAGTGCAGAGAAAATATAACACTATAGTGTGAGAGAGAATAAAAGACTACAGTCAGACAGCAAAATAAAACATTCTACCAACACCTACTGGAAAATGAAAGAAAGACTTCTTTCTATCAACCTGTTGCAGAACCCACTCCTGTTGATGTCTAAGAAGAGAAATAATATATCATTAATTGCCATGAGTAACGAAGGTAACGAGACAGCTCAGAAGGAAAATGAAAAGTCTCCAGAAAATGAACTTAAAGATATGGAAATATGTGACTTAAATGACAGAGAATTCAAGATTGCAGTTCTTAAAAAACTAAATGAGATGCAAGAAAACACAGACAGGCAGTTTCACAAACTCAGAAACACAATCAAAGAACAAACTGAACATTTTGCCAAAGAGATTGAAATTTTAAAAAAGAACCAAATAGAATGTGTGGAGATTAAGAACTCAATAGAAGAAATGAAGAATGAAATAGCCACCTTAGGTAGTAGAGTTGACCAGATGGAGGAAAGAATCAGTGACATCGAAGATAGAAATCTGGAAATAATACAGATGGAAGAAGAAAGAGACTTGAGACTTAAAAGAAATGAAAGAACTCTACAAGAACTTTCTGACTCCATCAGGAAGAGCAATATCAGAATAAAGGGCCTACGAGAAGGAGAAGAATGAGAGAAGGAAACAGAGAGTATATTCAAACAAATAGTTGACGAGAACGTCCCAAACTTGTGGAAAGAACTGGATCCTCGAGTCCAAGAAGTAAATAGAACACCTAATTACCTCAACCCCAACAGGCCTTCTCCAAGGCACATTGTATTGAAGCTGTCTAAAATCAACGACAAAGAAAGAATCCTCAAGGCAGCCAGGGAAAAGAAGATGGTAACCTACAAAGGAAAGCCCATTAGATTATCATCAGATTTTTCAGCAGAAACTCTACAAGCCAGGAGGGAGTGGAATCAAATATTCAACCTATTGAAAGAGAGACATTATGAGCCAAGAATAATATATCCAGCAAAGATATCCTTTAGATATGAAGGAGGAATAAAGACTTTTCCAGACATACAGATGCTGAGGTAACTTTCTAACACATGACCTGCATTACAAGAAATTCTGAAGGAGGCTATTCAACCAGCATAAATAGGGACAATTTGTGGCAACCAAAACATAAAAGGGGGCAGAGTAAAGGCCTGAACCGGATTATGGGAATAGAGAAAGTAAGCATGCAGAAGAAAATGGAATACTCTAAATATGAAACTTTCTTTTACATAAACTTAATGGTAACCACTCAAAAAAAAAAAAATCCAGAACTAAAACATATAATGTAATAAAAGAAGAAACAGAGGGAAAAATCATAGAATACCACCACACAGAAATAATGGACAACAAAAAGGCAAAGAAACAATGGAGACACAGTCTTACCAGAAAACCAAAGATAGAATGACAGGAAATCCTCACATATCAATAATCACCCTAAATGTAAATGGACTGAACTCACCAATAAAAAGGCACAGAGTAGCAGATTGGATCAAAAAACTAAACCCAGCCATATGCTGCCTCCAAGAGACACATCTCAGACAAACAAATGAATGAATAAAAACTCATAGACATAGACAATAGTTTAGGGTTTACCAGTCATAATAGTTTGTGGGGGAGACGGGCTCTAGAAGAGGGTAAATGGGGTCTAATATATGGTAATGGAAAGAGAACTGACTCTGGTTGGTGAATGCACAATGTGAGATATAGATAACGTATTACTGAATTGTACACCTGAAATCTATGTAACTTTACTAATAATTGTCACCCCAATAAACTTTAATTTAAAAAAAATCTCCATCATCAAATGGTTCACCAGCTAGTGGGAAACAAACAAGTAAGTAATTATCATAGTGGAGCATCTGTTGCTAGGAGGACCACATGTACCATTGCCTGAGACAATTTCAGTTTATACCTGTTATTTAGCATATTTTTAAAATAAATATTAATAGTATCATTCTCAAGTGTGTCCCAGTTTAGACAATAAATTATGTGATCATATTTGTAGGACTACAATGGGAGGTACTTACTTCAGCACTCAGAGGGCTTCCTGGAGGAAGTACTGCCATAGGTAAGTCATAATGGATAAATTAGACAAGTGAAGAAGGCATGGAGGACCTAGCAGACATTCAAACTGAGCTAACTGCATCCTGTGTCAACTACTTTCCTAACACAGAAGACTGTGTGCTCAAATTATGTCATGTCACATTTGTGGAGGAGCCTGGTTCCTCAAACTCCTTTAATAAGTCTCTCACAGATTCCAGATTCCAGGAGCACATATGCAAATGACACTGGGGCACTTCATAATTTCTCATAGACTGATTCCTCCCAGGCTTCAAGCAGAATCGTGACCACAGTGGCGCCTATCTCCACAATTAGGTTCTAGACAACATCTTTTACAAGTGTTAGTCCAGCTTTTTTTCCTCTCAGGAAAAGCTCCTCCCCCACCAGGTAAGGATGTCAATTGCATAGCCCCACGCCTCTCACCACATGGGATGGCATGTGACCCAGCAGGCCAGAAGCCTTTTGGGAACGTTGACCAGTATGCAAGGATATCACTAAGCATAATGAGCTTCTGGTTATCTTCTTGACCAACACTTTTTAAATCCTGCCTAAAAATAAAGTCAACAAAGAATAAAAACAGATTTGAGATATAGAAAGAGAATGCTGCAGATGTTCTTTGAATCCCTGTATTCCACAATGCCTGATACTCCTGGATTTTCCCCATACACAGGCTAACAATTCCACCTTCACCTGTACAAAGAAATTATCTTTATTTCTCTGTAACTGTGTAGTAGCAGGTGGGGGAAGGCAGGTGGACAAAATACTAGTGCTACGAGGTTCGAGAACTTGCCACCATGCGCTTACATTGTCAGGACTGTACAAACAGCTCCATAAGGTTTCATAACCTTGGTATATCAGTGTCTCACAGCTGTGTTTGTGTTGACATGTGGCGGTGTCTTGCTGAGTGGCGTTCATTATTGTTGTTGCTTGTTTTTGTGTGCCGTCACGAGAATGTCTGAGCTTGAATTAGAACAATGAAAAAACATTAAATTTCTTGTTAAATTTGGCAAGAGTGGAAGTGAAATCAGGGACATGTTAGTCCACGTTTATGGGGATAATGCCATGGAGAAAACAGCAGTGTACAGATGGATTAAACGTTTTTCTGAGGGGAGAGAACACGTCACTGATGAAGAGAGATCAGGGCGGCCAATAATGAGCAGAACTGATGAAAACATTGCAAAAATTTGCCGAACTGTGCTTCAAAATTGTCAGCTGACTGTGAGAAGCAGAGCAGACCAAGTAAGTATCGATAGAGAAACAGTTAGGAAAATCTTAACTGAAAATCTTAGCATGAGAAGGGTGTGTGCAAAAATGGTCCCAAAGTTGTTCACCGATGAACAAAAACAAAGGAGAGTTGAAATTTGCCAAGACCTTTTGGAGAGGCAAGACATGTTTTGAGTCATGTTATCTGTCACTGGTGATGAAACATGGATGTACTAATATGACTCTGAAACAAAACATCAAAGTGCACAATGGAAGTCAGCCAATTCATAACCAAAAATGTTCCATCAGTCTAAATCAAGAGCCAAAACAAGTTGCTAAACTTTTTTGATATCAGAGGGATTATTCATTATGAATTTGTACATATTGGTTAATTGGACAGTTAACCAAGTTTACTATTTGGAAGTCCTGAAAAGTCTGCATAAAAAAGTAGACCAAAAAATCCAGAACTTTTTGCCAATAATTCATGGTTCTTGCATCTCGACAATGCACAAGCTCACAGGGCACTGTCTGTGAGAGAGTTTTTAGCCAGTAAACAATTAACTGTATTGGAACACCCTCCCTACTCACCTGATCTGGCCCCCAATGACTTCTTTCTTTACCCGAAGATAAAGAAAATATTGAAAGGAAGACATTTTGATGACAATGAGGACATCAAAGGTAATACGATGACAGCTCTGATGGCCATTCCAGAAAAAGAGTTCCAAATTTGCTTTGAAGGGTGGACTAGGCACTGGCATCAGTGCATAGCTTCCCAGGGGGAGTATTTTGAAGGTGACCATAGTGATATTCAGCAATGAGGTATGTAGTGCTTTTTTTAGGATGAGTTCGCAAACTTAATTGTCAGACCTCATATCTGGTAACCTCAGTTAAAATCAGTAGTTTAACTCAGTCTCTATTTAAAAAACCAAGTAAATCTCAGTGTTTCGAAGTTCTGAGCCCTCCCACTCTTCTTTCAGAAAGCACATAGGTGTATGAAAGAGGAATATAGTCTGGGGACTTTAGGGGAGAAATTAGAGTTTCTCATCCACAAGTTCTCTGGGCCCATGTTGATCTCTACAGTTGAGTGGTTGGTCTGATTGCTAATCGATGGCTGACCAGTTAGGTACAACCAGTCCTAACAGATGTACCTAACCAGGTACAACAGATGTCCTAAATGGGCATCCGTTGCTGCTGTAGGTTACAGGTGTCCTCTTGGCTGGAGAAGTGCTGTCCCTGAGCACTGGTCACCTCCTTCCTGAACGGGGCCCCACCCCAGCTCTCTCTAGGACTGTGAGCATTCTCTTTCTATATCAAGATTGGGATCCAGTTCACCTCTGGTTCAGTTGTCCACTCTTGGATTTAGTCCCCGTCACAAGGAAAGAGCCTTTAGATAAGTCCACTGGCGTCTTCAGCTACCTTCTGCATCCCTCCATGGGCACAATTGCACTTCTGGATTCATCCCACATTACACGGGATCTAAGGGAGACTCAGGGCACCTAAACTCACATTCTGTCTCCATCCAACCACATCGAGCCAAGGCAACTTGGTTGTGGCTGTGCAGGAGGCTGAGGGTATCTGCTTCCTGGCTATAGTGGGAAGTAGGGCAAGAGTCCCTGTGTCTCTGACCTCCCCCTCCAGCTAAGACTTCAGCCTTGAGAGAAACACATATCTCATAACCAGTTTTCCTACACTTAGTCCAGGAGGGTGAAAACGACCAGCTTTTTCCTTTTTTTCCTCTTCCATTTTTGCCAAGACCTTTCACTTTTAAAATCTATCATCAAAAAAGCAATAAAACAAAAGCTCCACTATCAAGTTCCTTGCCTATTCATATGTTAAAGAAGGAGATATGTAGGAGTTTACAAAATCCTTTTATCAATCTAGTCTCATTTTCAAGTCTGTCATCTTGCATGCTTGAAAATTCTATTTTGGTAATAGCTGATTTTAATCCTTTCTTTCTCCTTGCATCCCTGAAGTTACAATTCTAATTTAATCCCCTCTTTTATCTGAAGGTCACGTACCCCAAAATGTATGCAATAAACATATTAATTTCCTTGTAAATTATTATCCTAAATCAACAATCTTCAAAGCATGATCCCAAGATTATTAGCATTGTTAGAAACGCAGTTTCTTGAATCTTCCCTAGACAAACTGAGTCAGAAATTCCACAGATCAGGTCCCCAAAACTGCACCCCCCTAAGGGATTCTGCTGCATCCTAAAGTTTGAGAACCACTGCCTTATGTGTATTCATGTAGAAGATTCTCCTTCAATATGGTCAAGATGTATATAATGTGTTTCTCACAGACTTCACCAACCTTGAAGAGGTAGCAGTACCATTTGGGGAGGGGAGTCGCTCTGGGCAGCCTCAGGGCTGATATAATATTTCCTGTTTAGTGCTTCATTCTCTGAGGGTGGTAATGACATGGGAGTGGGGGAGAAATACAAGAGACAGTCTTCTGTGTTCATAAGCAAGGCAAATGTGAATTAACTGGGGAGCACAACATTTCCGAAAGTTCTGAGTGGAATCTCCATCTGAACTCTAGGCCCCTGGCTTGACATCATCTGAAATGAGAAAAAGGAGCCCCTACTTATAGGCATCTGCCAGCCCTTCACCATTCAAGATTTTGCCAAGTTATTCTTGGCAGTCTGAGACCTCATGCACATTTTCTTTCTTACATCTCTTCCCTCCCAAAAGTATTAAGATTCTATCTTCTCTTGAACCTTAAATATTAAGATGGAGGGTACATACTTTCTGGCCCAAAATTCCCAGACGGCAAAGGCATGTGCTATATCCAGTTGGCTGAGACACATAATACCAAACCGACTGCACGTCAGGACCTCTCTAAACATGGAATTTAGAAAACACAGACGAATGAAAGGAGTAGTATGCATATGTATAATAATACCCATCTAATTACAGGCTTACTTTTTATTTTAGCCTCATGGTAAATCTATCAGTATGTCAATCCAGGTTGTAAGCAACAGAAACTAAATCTAGCTAACTTAAGCAGAAAATGGAAATAGAAAGATCCTAAATAATTCAATGACTTGAAGGGAAGTCTAGAGAAGAAACATTATAACCTGGGGGAAACAGGAAGAAGGACAACTCCAGAAATCCAAGCAGCAGAAACTGATGGATATCTCTTTAGGGAATCACCACCAACATGAGCCAGACATAAGACATGTTCTTTCACCGTTTTGTAATCCTCTCAGGAAATACAGCCCCAGAGAGATTGTGATAGGCTAGCTTGAATGGCATGCCCACCCTCTGGCGAGTGAATCACAAGACACCTTCAATGATAGTCTCACTAAAGGGGAAAAGTAAATCCCCAAAAGAAAATCAAGCTGCTGTCTCAAAAAAAGAAGAAATGGATGATGTGTGGCCAGGAAATGTCCATCACAATGATACCAAAACAGCAAATGATAGCTGAGGAACCTTAAGTCCAGAGAAGCTGTGACTTGCCCAATCTCACAGACAGTGAAGGTCAAAGTAAACCCAAGCTTTCGACATATTCATCACTCCTCTTCTGTTTTCACTCCACTCATCTGATTTTCTGACTTTAACAAGCACGCTGAAATAGATCGTGAACTCGGCATTGAGAAAACAGTAAATGAGAACATTAACTCTTAAGTGCCTAAAGGTTCTAGTGGCAAGGGTGTCCCCACTAGTGTTCTTCTCCAGATTTTCTTCACTTTTCCTCTGATTTGCTCAACGTGAGCTGTGCAGTACCCCAGGAAATGTACTGGGCTTAACAGAAAGTATCTTAGCTCTGCCATGGATGAGCTATGAGACCTTAGACAGGTTACATAACATCTCCAGTTTTCTCACATGTAAAATGAATGGATTGGATAGGGTTATAAAATCCTATCTCCAAGATCTTAAGCAATTAAAATAAAAATAAGATCTATTTATTTCTATTGATTTTCTCTAAATTCCCAGCAAGGTGGTATTACATCTTCTTGTTCATTGTAACTTTTCCAAAACAAATGAAATGATTCCTCAAAAGCCTGTCTAATGCTGTCATTTTCAGAAGCTGTAGTTAAACAAAGATTTGGTCCTTGACTGAAATTACAGAAAGGAAGGTACTTCTAGTTTCTCAGTGCCTGGGTTGACCTGCTCTCGTAAAAGAGACTTTCTAGATATAATATTTAAGCTAAATCTATGTATGTATTTACAAATGTAAAATAGAAGTGTTTAAGTGTTTTAATTATAGCACAAGAAATAGCCTAATACTCATCCTGATTTTTTAATTCAGCAAATGATATCACAGAGAAGTATAAATTTTTAAACTATGAATACATCTACCTTTCATCACACTGCATTAATCTAGCTCTTTATGTGAAACAATACTACTAATTCCTATTAAAGTTTCCCTGAATAAAAAGCTATTTTGTGGACACAGAAATCCACTTTTTCTAAATCTCATTTCTTTTTATCTTTGACACCACCATTCTGCTCTCTCTTTGTGCAAGAGAGTAAATCCTTTCAGAGCCAACAGGCTAAAATACCACAGTGACTGAGATTATCATTACTGACATCCCAGCTGAATCAACTGTAAGGAGCATATCTTCTCACCTTTCACCTTGAAATAATCACAGCATTGGAAGTGCAGGCTCCTGGGAGACAAATGACAGGAAAATTGTCCCTTACACTTTAGCCTTGGAAATTGACTTCAATAATGGTTTATAAAGTTACACTTTTAAAAATAAATTTTCACCCTTCTGTATTCACCAAAAATATTTTCAGTTATGCTTTAATATTTTTAAATCATAGGCTGCAAGTTTCCTTTATCCTATTATCCATAATTTATTTGAGAGTCACAGATGAGCTCTTTCATGATTAATGATTCCCATCCTATAACCCTTGCACAGTAGTTAAGTGGGCTACACACAGAAGGTTTTTTTAAAAAAATACTCACTAAAATGTTTTTAAATTCCTTGATAAATGCAAATAAGTACGTAGGCATAACCCAATGTCTTTCAATGTCAACAAAGATCTAAATCTGGTCAAAACTGCACTCCAAATTCTTCGTCTTCTCCCCTTTCTCCTTCTCACCCCCATCTTCCCATGTTCTTGTCATCAACACCATTAGTACACCAAATGATAACACTTGTCACATTCACCTCCTCTCTCTCTCTCCTGCATTAACCAGTCACTAAATTTCAGCAATGTCTCTTCAAATGCACCCTCTTGTCTCTAGCCCACCTCCCGGCCTTAATACAGACCCTCCTTATTTGTTGTGGGAAATACTATAATAGTTGATACTCTTTGGTCTCCCTGACCCTGTTTCTTTTCATTTCACTCTGTGCTTGGCACTACCTTCTGTCACCTGCTATCTTCCCCCAAAGAGTCACTTTAGCCTCCAATTTACTCTTTCAGAGATAGAGGTAGAGAAACAAGATGCTGGCAGAATAATGTAACAAAGTTGGGAGGGAGCAGGAGTTAAAACATCTCAACCTCTCTTCCTACCTTCTGACCTCCAGCTATTATCTACAATTGGCTGAACCCAAATGGAAGCCAGAAGGGATCCTGGGTTATGAGGACTTTTAGGGACAGCCCCCTATGGTACATGATAGGGCAGAGCTTGGTGGAGAATGGATTCAGGGAGGCATATGGGTAATTACTTGCACATGTTCACCCTTTCTTCATCTTCCAGTTGCCCACTCAGCCTATAAGATCAAGCTCAAAAGTTACCTTCCCAGACAGTTACTTTTTTCTTCTCATATCTATATCTATATATCACTTATAACATTTCACTGCAATTTGTTTACTTATCTTTTGTTCCAAATCTTTAGCCTCTCAAAGGCTGGAACACTATCTTATGTTTCACTTAATTTACAGTCTATGGAATATTGACCATCAGTGTATGTGAAGGGATTGACATCAAGTGGGGCTTCCCAAATATTTTTCATGGAAAGAAAAATAAAAATTAAGTGACATGTATCTAAATCCAGACGCTTCCTGGTGTCAGACTGCAGTCCCCTGTGTTCCCACTGCCTCAAGGAAGTGCATGGGGGATACCACATACCTGATCAACAAAGAGCTCTTTAATGAATTACTTAATGAATCAGACAACTTTACTCCAACCAAACACACAAATTCCTTGTCTAACTGTTTGGGCTACTATAACAAAATATGAATACCATGTACTAGGTGGTTTACAAACAATAGAAATTTATTTCTCACAGTACTAGAGGCTGTGTGAAGTCCAAGATTTGGTGTCTGGTGAGAGCCCACTTCTTGGTTCATAAACAGCTGTCTTTTCTTCACTGTATCCTCACATAATAGAAGGGATAGGGAACTCACTGAGGTCTCTTTTATAAGGGCTCTAATTCCATTTATGAGGGCTTTACCCTTATGACCTAATCACCTCCCAAGAGCCCTACCTCCAAATACCATCACATTGAGGACTAGTTTCCAACATAAGAATTTGGGGAAAACTCACTTAGTCTATGGCCTTCTAAAGACATCTGGAGTGGCTGGGCCTCAAAGTTGCTCATGGTATCTCTGGATACCATTTGCATACACTAACATTTACTTCTTTCACTCTGTGGCATTAAAATGTGTTCTGTATGTGTTATACTCCCACAGCATGACTTCAGTAATCGCATGTGATCTGAAACTGAGATAGCATTACATTTATGCACATAAAATTGATGTGCAATTTTTCTACATAAAGTATACCCACAATCCTAGGTTTTTTTGTCTTAATTTTTAATGAGGTTGTATAATTTACATAAAAAATTATCTGCTATATCCATAAGAAAGAATAACATTCAGCTATTAAAATGTTTATACATATTTAATGACATGAGAAAATTCTTATAAAATTATAAGTGGAGAAGATCAAAGATGACCGAATAGATAAACGCTCCGCTTGCCTTTTCTGTGAACACAAAAATTACAACTAAATTATAGAACAATCAACTTGGAGAACTATCTGAAGTCTGGTTGAACAGAAGTTTTATAACTAAGGATATAAAGAAGTAGACACATCAGCACTGGTAGAAGGGGTGGAGATGTGAAACAGGCTGGCCCCAAACCTCCATGTGGTGGTTGAGAATCAGGACGAATTCTCAACCTTGGCCATGGAGGTTACCCTGGAGGAGCAAGGGATCCCAGCCCCACGCCAGCCTCCCCAGCCCAGAATACTAGTGCTGGGAAGAGGAGCCCCCACAACATATGGCTGTGTAAAACAGTGATGATTTCAACTATCTGGGTGGGACGGAAGACTGTGGAAAATCCAGACGTCCTCTTAAATGGCTCACACACAGACTCTCTTACTCGCTTACTGGCACTCACCTTGAGCTCTGGAAGAGGGACAGTAACTTGGGGGGTGTCAGAGACATATGGGGGTAGACTGAGGTGTGTGGCTCCAGAGCAAGGGCTGGAGGTCAGTCACCAGTTTCCCGTGTGGGATCTTACTTCCGTGCAGCAGGCAGGCAGCCACCATCTTTACTGGGTTGATTCGATCCCTTTAGGCTTAGGGCCAAATCTGAATCTGATTGGCCTGATCAGCTCCACTGCTCCCCTCTGCTGACTCCCTGAGACCCCACCCCACCCAACTTGACCAATACCAGAGGCACTTTCTTGGTGAACAGTTAGCCCCGTGCACACTTCACTTTTTCTTGGAAAAATATGGGAGTCCACAGGCCCCAGGTGGGCAGTGAATGACCTCAGTGTGCTCTGAGACTTTTGCTGAGTAGCTCCAGGCTCAGCACTGGCACCAAGCCAGAATTTACATTAACCTGTTGACCATAACTCTTCCCACTCTAGTAACTCCCTGAGACCCTGTTTAACCCAACATGCATACCACATGAGGCTTTATTAGTGGCTGAACCCTAAAGGAGCTAGCAGGTGACAGCAGGCGTAGGGGTGTTCTGGCATTTTGTAGAGCTACTCCAGTTTGGGTACTGGTGGCAGATGTCTTCAGTTCTCAATGTGGCCTCTCCCATGAGCCTCCAGGTTTAACACAGGCAACAAACAACTATGGATCACTTTGTAGCTCCTACAAGAAAATCCATGGCTGGTCACAGGCAGTGGGTGATGTGGCCTGCACCAGAGTCCCTCCCAAGAGGCCCCAGAACCAACATACTTGGAGGTTGGCGTCATAACACAGCAGAGCTCTGCCCAAAAAGCCCCACAAGTGGCATACCCCAATGGGTGGCACCAGAACCTGCAGGGGCAAATCCCACTCAGTGAGTTAAGCCCCACCCCACAGCAGCCTGTAAGTTATGGACGTGGCAAAGCCCCACAGCCAATCAGCCTGAGGGTCAATCCCACCAACTGTTGTCTGAATAGCAATCAAGGCTCAGCTATAACAAGAGGGCATGCACGGCCCACACAAGGGACACTCCAGGAGTACCTGGAAAAGGTGACCAGGGAGACTGTGCCAGGCCCCACAGAACACCTACTACATAAGGCCACCCAGCCAAAACTGGGAGACATAGCAGATCTACCTAATACATAGAAACAAACAGAGAGGCAGCCAAAATGAGGAAACAAAAAAATACATCCCAAATGAAAGAACAGGAGAAAACTCCGGAAATAGAACTAAACAAAATAAAGGCAAGCAACCTACTAGATACAGAGTTCAAAACAATGGTTGTAAGGATGCTCAATGAACTTAGTAAAAAATTCAACAAAGAGATAGAAAGCATAAAAAAGGACACAGAAATCATAAAAAAAGAACCAGTTAGAATGAAGAATATAATAACTAAGATGAAGAATGCATTAGAAGGAATCACTAGCAGACTAGATGAAGCAGAGGATCAAATCAGCGACTGGGAAGACAAGGTAGCAGTAAACACCCAATCAGAACAGCAAAAAGAAAAAAACAACAAAAAAAATGAAGATAGTTTAAGAGACCTCTGGGACAACACCAAGCATAACAACATTTGCATCATAGGTATACCAGAAGGAGAAGAAAGAAAGCAAGGGATGGAGAACCTATCTGAAGAATTACTGAAAACTTTCCTAACCTGGTGAGGGAAATAGACATACATGTCCAGGAAGCACAGAGAATCCCAAGTAGGATGAACCCAAACAGGCCCACACCAAGACACATTACAATTAGAATGGCAAAGAGAAGATCTCAAAAGGAGCAAGAGAAAGACAAACTAGTAACTTATAAGAGAGCTCCCATAAGATTGTCAGCTGATTTCTCAACAGAAATTTTGCAGGCCAGAAGGGATTGGTACAAAATATTCAATGTGATATAAAGCAAGTACCTACAACCAAGATTACTCTACCCAGCAGAGCCATCATTTAGAATCAAAGGACAGATAGTTTCCTAGACACAAAAAAGCTAAAGGAGTTCATCACCACCAAGGCAGTATTATAGGAATGTTAGAGAAACTTCCTTAAGATAGAAAAAAAATTAAAATTATGAGTAATAAAATGGGATTAAAAGTACCACTCAAAAGACATAGGAGGGCTGAATGGACATGAAAACACAACACTTACATATGCTGCCTACAAGAGAATCATTTCAGGTTGAAAGATACACACAGATGGGAAGCAAAGGGATGGAAAAAGATATTTCATAAAAATGAAACCAAAAAGAAAAAAAAAAGTCCAAGGTAGCAATACTTACACCAGACAAAATAGACTTTAAAACAAAAGCTACAACAAAAAACAAAGAAGGACCCAGTCATCCCACTTCAAGGTATTTATCTGAAGAAACTAACTGAAACACTACTTTGAGAGGAATGTGCATCCATATGTCCATTGCAGCATTGTTTACAATGGCCAAGATGTGGAGGTAGCCTGGGTGTCCATCAATGGATGGATAGATAAAGAAGAGGTGATACATATTCAATGGAATGAATATTGCTTGGACATGGAAGGAAATGAGTTCCTGCCATCTGCAGCAACATAGATGGACCTGCAGGGTACTGTACTGAGTAGAGTGTAAGACAGAAAAAGACAGATGCAATGTGATTTCACTTATATGTGGAATCTGAAGAACAAAATAAACAAACAAAACACAAACAAAATCATAGATACAGAGATCATTTTGATGGTTTCCAGATGGAAGGGGGGTTGGGGTGAGTGAAAACAGGGAAGGGATTAAGAAGTACAAATTGGTTGTTTGTTATAAAGTAGTTATGGGGATGTAGGGTATAGCATGAGGAATATAGTCAATAATATTTTAATAACTATGTATGGTGCCATATGGATACTGGATTAGTTGGGGTGATAGATGGGAGAAGATCGGGGGCAGGGTGAAAAAGATGAAGGGATTAAGAAGTACACACTGGTAGTTACAAAACAGTTATGGGTTGTGAAATAAAGCACAGGGAATATAGTCAATAATATGGTAATAACTATGTATGGTGCCAGGTGTGTACTAGACTAGTCAGAGGGATCATTTCTTAAATTATAGAAAGTCTGACCACTATGCTGTACACCTGAAATTAATATAAAATACCATTGAACATCAACTGTAATTCAAAATTTTTAAAAAGGGAGGAAAAGTAAAGGGGAATAAGAGGCCCAAATTTCCAGGTATAAAACAAGTCATAGGGATATAAAGTACAGCAATGGGGAATATAGTAAAAAATGTGATAGCATAGCATGGTGTCAGATGGCTGCTGGACTTATCACGGTGATCACTTCTTTAGGTATATAAATGTTGAGGAACTATGTTGTACACCTAAAACTAACATAATATTGTATGTTAGCTATATTTTAATAAAAATCTTAAAAAATTAAATAAATTGAAAAAGGTAAAAAAATAAAAATAAAAACAGGAGTTAAAAAAACAAAAAAAAATGTAAGTGAAAAAAGAAAGCTGCAAATTTTAACGCAATATGATTTCAACCAGGTAAAACAAAACATACTTCAAGAGACAAATGAAACGAAATATTCCCTCTTAACAGTGGTTATCTCTGGTAGTGGAGTTGAAAATGACATTTATTCTTTTGCCTATGATTTTCTGTATTTGTTATGATTTTTAAAAAGAGCCATATGTATATTTTTCTAATCAATTCATTCTGTAAGCCTGACTTTGTATTATTGATAAGCAATCAGTCAAACAGAGCAGTGTGAATTCTGGTACAATTTTCATACAGTCATAGAGTCTCTTAGGATCAGGTTACATTTAAGCTTGAATAAGTAAATAAATGGGAAAGATGAGACAAATCTGCTTCATGTATTTCTAAATAATTTACGTAGATACTTTGCCCTCAAGGAAAGGAAGTAGAACTCCCCACCCCTTAATTGTAGCCTTCACCTGTAGTGACTTCCTTCCAAATGAGTAAGTATGGAAAGTGGGAAACAAAGAGTAACTTTACAGTGGAGAAATCTGACATACACCACGTCAGCCAGATGATCAAGGTCAACATCAATAGTGATAAATCACGTTGACATTATGTACCCTGGATGTGATATGATGAAAATAGCACTTAACCTTTGTGGTCTACCTTCCAAAAACCCATAATCCATTAGATTTGTGTCATCTCCCCTATTTATTTACTTATTCCATCATTTATTTATATCAGTATGGGCTCAGAGATATTTACTTTATACTTTGGATTATAATCCAACATTTGTTTACTTATTTCATTGCTAAAACTATTCCATCTTTGCTGTTGGGAGCTCTTTCAATTGGCTCTTGTGTTCCTTTGACATATACCCATGAGTGTTTTCTCGCTCTCTCTCTCTCTCTCTCTTTTTTTCCAGCACTTCCCAACTTTCTGGTACATAAAATACTCTAGTCTCATTTTGTATATTTTCTGTCTTAGTTATATAAAACATCAGGTAAAGTCTAATCGAGAGCATTCTAGTAAATATCTGACCAAACTATTAAATACCTGACCAGTATTCCTCAAAACTGTCAAGGTCATTGTAGTAAGTTAAATAATGGTCACCCAAAGATGTCAGGTCCTAATCTTTAGAATTTGTAAGTGTTATCTTATTTGGATAAGGTGTCTTTCCAGATATTATTAAATTAGGAGTTTGAGATGAAGAGATTACCCTGAATAATCAAAGTGGGCCCTAAGTGCCATCACAAGTGTCCTTAGAAGACAGAGCAAAGGGAGATCTAACACAGAGACAGATATAGGAGAAGGCAATGTGAAGATGGAGGCAGATATTGGAGGGATGCAGCCACAAACGCAAGAATGCCAGGAAAGCTACCAGAATCTGGTAAAGGAAGGAACGGATTCTTTCCTAGAGCCCCTAAAGAGAGTATGGCCCTGCCATATTTCAGGCATTTAGTGCCCAGAACTGTGAAAGAATACATTTCTATTGTTTTAAGCCATTGAGTTTATCGTCGTTTGTTACAGCATTTGTTACAAGAAATGAATACAGTCGTTTAAAAAAAAAGTCTGAGAAAGCTAAGGGGATATGACAACTAGCTGTGATATGCATACTGGATAGAATCCTGGAATGGAAAAAGTATATTAGAATTTTTTCTTAATGTACTATACTAATTAATATAAGATGTTAATAATAATCTCATATGTGGCACACACACACAAAAATAACAAACGAACAAACAAAACGACAAACAAACAAACTCACAGACACAAACAACAGAGTGGTGATTACCAGAAGTGAAGGGAGTTAGGGGGGAGAATGAAGAGGGTAAATTGGGTCAAATATATAGTGACAAAAGGAGACTAGACTTTGGGCGGTGAGCACACAGTAGAGTATACAGATGTTGTATTATAATGTTGCACACCTGAAATTTATGTAATGTTATTAACCAATGTTACCCCAATACGTTTAAAAAAGTAATAATAATAGGGGAAATTGGGTATGGGGTATATGTGAACTCTTTTAAATTTTTTCTGTAAATATAAAACTGCTCTAAAAAATAGTCTACTCAAAATGTAAACATTGGTGAATAAACAACATCTTAGATACGAAATCTAGATGATTACAAACAAATCCTGGTTATGAGAAATGAAAGATGGAGATGGTGTGAGACTAGGATACAGTTAATCATTAATTTTTTTACATAGAAAATGTTTCCATATATTCATTAAAATTTTTAAGATAAAGATCAGAAATAGAAAAATATTTTCAAGCCACTAAAACAGAAAAAAGAACAGAAAAAATAATTTAATCTAGGGAGAAAAAATATGGATAAGAAATATACTCATTAAATAAAGTATGATAAAATAAACCACAAAATAAGATAGTGAGGAATAAGATCAAATATATCAATTAAAGTTAAAGATTTAATTTCTAGCTACTTACAATAAACAAAGGTTAAAATAAAGCATAGATATATATATGCAAAGCACATCACAATAAAAGAAAGCATATGTGGTATTATTAGCATGAGAAAAAGTAGAATTCAAGTCAAAAAGCATGAAATGGGACAAGGAGGGATTTATAGTGAAATAAGCTGTAATTCCTCCAAGAAGATAACTACAGTCATACACCATCATGATTAAATAGCATACCATCAAAATATAAAGCAAAAGCTATTAGAAAAAAATGTGTATTTATCCACAAAGTCAAAATAGAAAACTTATCTCTCTCAGAAAAGGACAGGATAAGTAGGCAAAAAAATAAAGAAGTTTACAGAGTATTTGAATAACACTATTACTAGTTTTATTTTATTAACGTATAATATATAGAATGAATTCCAAACATAGAGACAATAGCTTTCCTTTCAAACAACTGTGAAATACTACCAAAAAAATGGGCATGTGTAAAGTCACAATAAAACTTTCAATTAATTCTTCAGAGTTGAAATTTACAGGATACATTATCTAGTCACAATAAAATACTATTAGTTCAAAACAAAAGTAAAGTATTTTTAAAGACACCAGAATTAATCTATTTACAAATAAACAATGAGAATACTATATATTAAAACATGGGGTGCTACTAAGGTGGTACTTAGAAGAAAATGCATAACCCTAAATACTTTATTAGAAAATAACTGATAAGTATTCAAATAAAAAGCTAGAAAAAAGGACAACAAAATAAATCTAAAGATAATTCAAAAAGGAATTTTATCAATAAACAAAAATGCACAGAATAAAAGATAAACAAAAGTAGCAGAAATAAAAAGTCTTTGAAAAGACTACTAAAATAGAAATATGTATAACAAGTAAACCAATAAAGAAGATAAGACATAAATAATGAAAAGATGAATAAAGTGAAACATAATAAGATGAGGATTGTTTTTTTATTATAAGAGAATATTGTGTACAACTCCTTACCCAATAAAATTGAAACCATAAGAGATTATTACATAAGAAAATTTATATGGTGATGGAAGGAGAACTGACTCTGGGTAGTGAACACACAATGGGATTTATAGATGATGTAATACAGAATTGTAACTTCTGAAATCTATGTAACTTTACTAACAATTGTCACCCCAATAAATTTTAATTAAAAAAAAGAAAATTGAAATTACCAAAGTGCAAACGTGACAGAAAATCTGAAAATTCAGAACAATGACCACAGAAGAAATGGAAAATGTAGCCAAAGATTTATTTCTTCAAAATACACTAGGCCCAGGTATTTTTATATGTGCAATCAGAAATTCAAAAAATAGGCCAGCCCGGTGGCTCAGGGGGTTAGCGCTCCATGCTCCTAACTCCAAAGGCTGCCGGTTTGACTCCCCAAGGGATGGTGGGCTGCGCCCCCTGCAACTAACAAGGGCAACTGGACCTGGAGCTGAATGGCACCCTCCACAACTAAGACTGAAAGGACAACAACTTGACTTGGAACAAAGTCCTAGAAGTACACACTGTTCCCCAATAAAGTCCTGTTCTCCTTCCCCAATAAAATCTTTATTAAAAAAATTCAAAAAATAAATGAGTCCTATGTAATTTAAACTCCTCTAACTCAAAAGAGTTGGAAACCAAGAGAACATAAAATGCAGAAGTATGCTCATTGAATCTGGAGACAAAGCAGAAACGCTCACTACGTATAACTCTTACTTTGGTGATCCTAACCAATAAAATTAATCAGGAAAAGAAAATCAAGGTCACAAATATCAGACAGAGACAAAACTATATGATTGTCTACCCAAGACAATCTAAAAATCAAATAAAATCAACTGACATAATATTAGAAGTACTAAGATAGTTCTATTAGGATTTTGGATAAAAGGTAAATATACCAAAATCAGTAACTTTTTTATATACCTGCAATAACAGAAGGATCACAATTTTTAATCCAATTTACAAAACAAAGACATAAAAATATTACAACAAAATTTGATTAAGCAAGAAAATACTTAGTGAAAAATGTACAAATATATTCTCTGTTTTAAAAAAAACCATAAAACTTTGTTAAAGGAGAGAAAAGACCTCCAATGTGGAGAACTGTATCATCTTTCTGGGTAGAAAGAGTCAACATTATAAGGTTATTAACACTTACTTTAGTTAATCTATCAATTCAATCTAAGTATGACCAAAATCTAATTGATGGTAACACATTTGCTTTAAATTAAAAAGATTTTCCAAAATAATGAATACAGAATTAATAAATTCATGAAAAATAAATAATAGAGCCTAGTTCTACATATTCAAAATATTTCTTAATGTTATATTAAAAAAAAAAAGTGGTCCTGGTACAGTAATTGAAAAACAGGTCATTGGAAGGAAACTAGCCCAACACAAAACCAGGTATATGTGTAAAAATAACACAATAAAAATGGTATTTCAAATTTGTGAGAAAATGATGGATCACTCATTAAACAATATCAACCTAATTATATGGAATAACTTTCTAAAAAGCATTATTGTGATTTTCTCAACTTTTGAAAGGCAAAGCAAGTCACACTGAATATGTTTCTACAATTAACCAGATTTTAGTTTGTAATATATCATTTGAGTGAATAAATTAGAAATAACTTTTTTTTAAATTGATGTTCACCACAAAAATGTTATAGTTTCCAGTGGCATTCAACTTTGCTTTTGTAAGCAAGATAACGTAATTGAGCCAATTAAAGGGAACCCCCTCCTGCTAATGGACTAATCTTAGGGGAGCTCTATGCAAGAGACAGATTTTCACTTGGGCCAAGAGAGGCGACCTGAGAGAATGCAGGATTAGCAGTTTTCATCCACCCTGTTCTGTGACACCCTATGGCTTATCCTTTCAGTTCAGACTTTCCAAATAGGAGCTGTAATCCAGGGAACTCCTGCCCTCCAACTTCTGATATGAACCACACATGTCCTACAAAAGGATGGTAAGACTTGGAGAGTATCTTCCCTGACACCCAGGCTGGGAGGAGGAAACAGGAGTTGCTTCCTTGCCTACACCCTTGATTTAAGAGTCCAGGGCTTCTTAGTGCTTTATATGTTTTTATATGGTTTTTTCATATGTGCTTTTATACGGTTTGCTGGCCATTAAAGCATTACAGTGGGACAGCAGATGACCTACTGCCGGTGATGAAATTGTTAGACAATTCAGGTGAGGGCCTAGTTGCTTAGTCCCCAGGAGGTCAAGCTCAAGTCTCCTGAGCTCAATTAAACCCATAGTGGATTACTGGGCCCGTGGAACCCCCGGATAGTGATACAGCTCATAGGGCTTCTTAGAAAAGTCAACACACTGAATAAAATGTCCTGAGTATCTTCCATGGTATACCTGCCAACTTCAGAAGTTGGCCTGTCCTACCTAAGCTCTGACTAAGCATTGCATCCATCAAACCAGAGACAGTCTCGTCATCCCTCTGGACGAAACACATAGAAAATAGCACACATTCCAAGGGTTTCATTCAACATGCCAAAAATTTGTTCCAAAAGTTCTAACTTGGAGCAATGAATAAGGCTGAGAACTCTAAGCAAGGAATAATTTAGAATTTGATTCAAGTCAATGGCCAAGCTAGTGCAGAAGATTTACAGAATATGAAGCAGCACGGACCATATTCTTTATTGGGAAATAAAGAATACTAGACAATGTACAGCTGTACAACAAAAGCAAATGCACTCTGGACCCGGCAGACATATTTTTGTATCTATATCAATCTAAGGATTCCACTAATTCCAAGACTAGAAATAGACATTTAGAATCTTAGAAGGAGTTCGTTGCTTATTTTAAGTTTAATAAACCTTGCACAGTTTTTTCATAGTATTATTTCAGCCATTCTCAACTAATTCTTTCTGGTATCTTTATTTTAAAAGTCCCAAGTAAAAATCATTTTTAAAAGACACATATCTGAATGAAGTGGATTCAAATGACAATTGGGTGATTTCAAAGCCCAGGTTCAGAGAGCAGATAAGTAGCCCCACTTTCTCCCTGAACAAAGATTTGTTCCTATTTGGATATGCCACAAGCAGTTCATATATAACTCTAATTATCTTCATCTAGAAAATGCTAAAATTGTTCTTTCTCCATCTGCCAAATAAAACACATTCTCTCCCTTTATCACCTCAGACTACACTGACCATTCCCTGTCTACAGATTAAAGTCAAAAGATTAAAGATTAAGGCATATCATGTCTCTTCCCAGTGTTTGTCTTCTTCGGATCAAGTCAGCAAAAGAAAGACGATTCTGATCAAAGGCTCAGTTCTTCTCGATCCCCTACTTGCAGTGTGATCCATTAGACCGGACCGGGCCGATCAAATTAGACATCAGTCTGTTACCTCCCACATTGACTTTTTCCTCAGTGTCAAGTCAATGTAGAAAATGATGCCTAATTTCTGGCTTGTCACATGTTTGTCTTTTTAAAAAACCTTTTGAGGACTATTAGGAATGCTGAATAGTATCAAATCCACACCAGGAAAATTAGTATCAAAAACAAAACATCACCAAATTGTAAAACTCCACCTTGGCTTATCACCTTGACGTGCCACAATATTTTTAGTCATAATCTTTGAAGCACACATGTATCTGAAAAAGGAGGGATCCGGAGAAAATAAGAATAAAAGAAAGGAAAAGTCTTCAGTGATTGTTCCCCACGCAGTCTGAGTCTACTCACCTCACATCAGCTGTCTTTTGTTCACCACTCGGGATGCTAGAGCTTCTTTGGGAGAAATCTTTCCTAAAAGGAGATTAACTATGGTGTTTAGATCCCCATTCAGAAAGGGTTCCCTGGCCCATTAGCCTCAGGGACTACTCACCACCTCTGAACATGATTGTTTTCCCTAAAGAATGACATATTTAAAGCTATTATTTATGAAAATAGTTAGGAAATGTCAGGTGCTGTGCTAAGATACTGTGCTTTCATTAGCTCCAATTCTCATAGTAACACTGCAAAATAAATATAATTCTTTTAAGATGAGACAGCTAGAGACTCAGAGACATTAAATAACTTACTCAAGATCACAGAAGCAATAAATAGCCACACTGAGACTCAAACTCAGCACTGCCTGATTTCAAAGCTCATGCTTTGTGCTGCACTAAATTCATCCTCATGTGCTCACAAATACGCATTTTGGACTTGTTATGGATTGAATTGAGTCTTCCAAAAGGAGGTTGGAGTCCACAGACCCCCAGTACCTGTGAATATGACCTTATTGGGAAATAGAATCTTTGCAAATGATCAAGTTAAGATGAGGCTATTAGGGTGGGCCCTAATCCAGCATGACTGTATCCTTATAAAAAGATGAAATTTGGACACAGAGACATAGAGGGAAGACAGAGTGAAGCAAGATTCAGGAATATTTTTATCTACAAACCGAGGAATGCCAGAAAGAGGCTACCACAATCTATGTAGGAAAGGTCTCCCTCACAGACCTCAGAAGGAACCAACTGCCAATACCTTCATCTTGGATTTCTAGCCTTACAAAACTGAGACAATAACTTTTTGTTGTATAAGCTACACAGTGTGTGGAACTTAGTTACTACAGTCCCAGGAAACTAAAACAGGGCTCATCCTAAAACACAGCCTCCTTCTCCTGCAGCAATCTCACGCAGTCTCAAGCCTAGGTTTAAGAAATCCAGTTGCCCTTCAACATACCTGATATGCTTTCATTATCTCCTGGGCTTCCTACATTTCTTATACCATAATTTTGTATCCTCCTAAGACATGTTTCTTGTTTGTATTTTTCTAACCACAGCATAATCCACCTCTTAACTTTATAATGCCATTTCTTTTTCTCCCAAAGATATCACTTGCTTCATAATACCTAAAACAGGACACTGTACATGGTAAGTATGCAACTATATTTGTTTGCATTCATAAACTTTTAGTACATAATTGCTGTAACCCTTTAAGAAAGGAATTTATAATATGTATCAGGAGTTCAAGTGGCTTTTACGGTTTAACTTAGTATCCCCATCTTGAGGAATTTATGTTGTGTAAATAAATTAACAAGGGGAAGAAAGCATATGCACTGCAATGTTCTCAACGAGTGAAAATTTGAAAACAAATCTAAAATATTCATGCAGAAGAATTATAAAATAAATCAAGGTACTTAAATCTGTGAAATATCATGAATTCATGAAAAAGAACATTCCAGAAGAACATACAGAAACATGGGAACATATTTTCTGTATCAAAAGAAAAATAGAAAATAAAATTGGAGACACGAGTATAACTGTGAGACATATATGCATATGTAAATGCTCAAAGACTAGAAGAAAATATGCAAAATAAAAATACACAAATCATTTCTATGATGTTCTTATTTTTAAGATTTTAAAAAGTTAGAGGAAAATCTGTTTATTTAATTTCCAGGCATATCCCTTGTGTCTGTCAAGAGAACTGGATCGTGGCCTGTGTGCCACAGAGCAATCGTGTGCACTTTGCATTCTGTGTAACTGACATCCTGCGGAAGTAAACCCAGGAGAATGGACCCTGACTGCAGTCAATTCAAAAACACTAAAACTGGGATTTTCAGCCTCTTTTCTTTTGATGACTCTGAGCATGCTGTTTATTTCTGAACTAAAACAATGGGAAGAATGTGAATCTGAAATGAAAAATTAGTCAAACTCTGCAAATAAATGCCACAGCTGCAAATCGAAGGGCAGCTTTAATAGAAACAATGTTGAAGCACCTGTTTCCACATCAGTTTTCTCAGTCCCACCTGAACACCCACATATTGGAGGCTCCCCTGAGTGTGTGTGTGCAGGAGAGGGACGGCACTCATCATCTGTACCACATTCATTCTCTTGCAGACATTCAGAAATTTTGGTTCACCTGCTGTACTTGCGTCTAGCGTCAATTCTTTCCTCACAATAAATACTTCATACAGCTAGGATTTTTCTTGCCATTGCCACAGAGAGAGTTCAGGCTCTTACTTCATGCCTAGAACATTCTAATAGTCTCCAACTCCTTATACACCTGTTTACCTGTTCAGGCTCTATGCAATCACCAAACTCTGTGTGTGTGTGTGTGTGTGTACAGTTCTGTGTTGCTTGATGATGGGGATGCATTCTGAGAAATGCAACCTTAGGCAATTTCATCACTGTGAGAACATGACGGTGCGACTACACAAACTTAGATAGCCTGCTACACTCCTGGGCGATACGGTACAGCCTGTTGCTCCCAGGCTACAAACATGTACAGCATGTTACTGTACTGAATACTGTAAGCAACTGTAACCTAATGGTATTTGTGTATCTAAACATATCAAAACATAGAAAAGGTACAGTAAAAATATAGTATAAAAGATAAAAAATGGTACACCTACCACGAATGGAGCTGGCAGGACTGGAAGCTGCTCTGGGTGAGTGAGACAGTGGGGAGCGAATGTGAAGGCCCAGGACATGCCTGTACACTGCTGTGGCTTTGTAAACACTGTGCGCTTAGGCTAAACTGAATTTATAAAAGTATTTTTTTCTTCCTCCAATAATAAATTAACCTTAGCTTACTGTAAGTTTTTTACTTTATAAACTTTTTAATGTTTTTAGCTTCTTGACTCTTGTAATAACATTTAGTTTAAAACACAACCACATTGTACAGCTGTACAAAAATATTTTCTTTCTTTATATCCTTATCCTATAAGCTTTTTTCTACTTAAAATGTATTTTTTTTTTTTTACTTTTTAAACCTTTTGTTACAAAACGGTACCGTGTTTCCCCGAAAATAAGACCTAGCTGGACCATCAGCTCTAATGCATCTTTTGGAGCAAAATTTAATATAAGACCTGGTCTTATATTATATTGTATTAGACCCGGTCTTATATTAAAATAAGACCAGTCTTATATTAATTTTTGCTCCAAAAGATGCACTAGAGCTGATGGTCCAGCTAGGTCTTACTTTCGGGGAAACACGGTAAGACATACACACCTCAGCGCAGGCCGACAAGGTCAGGACCACCAACACCACTGTCTCCTCCTCCTCGTCTTGTCCCACGGGAAGGTCTTCAGTGACAATAACACGCGTGGAGCTGTCATCTCCTATGATAACACTGCCTTCTTCTGGAATAGCTCCTGAAGGGACTGCCTGAGGCTCTCTGAAGAGGTGTCACTCTTTGCAGAAATATGTTCATGGTGGTTTGCTTGTAAGCAGATAAGGCACTATAAACATTTCTCACTATTAATGAAAACGTTTTAGTGTTGGGGTCCATGTTTTCAAACTTTTTAAGGAGTTTGTTAGAGTCTGAAAAAGCTTCTGCTAACCCCGTTCAGTGTGAGTTTTTTAGGGGTTCTTTTTTTCTCCTACAGTTTCCTTTTCTCGTGCCTCTTCTTCATCTTTGTGTTCCTGTTCCCGTTCCAACACCTCCTCATAAGTCAGTTCCTCAGAAAACACCTCCATATCTCAAAAAACTGAAAATGGAACTAGCTTATGACCCAGCAATTCCACTCCTAGGTATCTATCTGGAGAAATCCAAAACTCTAATTCAAAAAAATTTATGCACCCCGATGTTTATTGCAGCACTATACACAATAGCCAAGACATGGAAACAACCGAAATGCCCATCGGTAGACGACTGGATTAAGAAGCTGTGGTACATTTATACAATGGAATATTAAGCAGCCATAAAGAAGAAAGAAATCTTACTATTTGCAACAATATGGATGGACCTAGAGAATATTATGTTAAGTGAAATAAGTCAGACAGAGAAAGACAAATACCATATGATCTCACTTTTATGTGGAATCTGAAGAAAAGAATAAATGAACAAACTAATCAGAAACAGTCTCAGAGACATAGAGGAAAAACTGCGGGTTGCTAGATGGGAGGAGGGTTGGGGATAAGGGAGAAGGTGAGGGGATTAGAAAGCACAATCGGTAATCACAAGATTGCCACAGGGTTACAAAAGTCAATTTGGGGAATGAAATCAATAATGTTGTAAAGATTTTGTAGGGTGTCCGATGGACACTTGTCTCATTAGGGAGACCACCTCAGGGAAGATGTAGATGCCTGATCACTGCACTGTACACCTGAAGCTGAACAATAATGAATGTCAACTACAATTTTATATATATATATATATATATATACATATATATATATATATGTGTGTGTATATATATATATATATATATATATATATACACACACACACACACACACACACACACACACACACACACGAGAAGTGGAGTACAGCATTAGGAATAGAGGCAGTGGAAATGTAATGGCCGTATGCGATGTCAGAGGGGTAGTAGATGGGGGAGGGGGTTGTCACTGTGTGAGGGATATAAATGATAAATGTCTAACTATTACATTGTTTTGTACACCTGAATCTAATTTAAAAAAAAGAAAAGAAAAGAAAAAGCCTCCAGGAGCTACACACTGTCATCCTCATATGCACCCAGCTTAAAGTGGTTATTTGTCATCTCAACCATAGTTTTGCTGATTTTTGCAGCCTTCTCATCCTTGGCAAATCCTCTGAAGTCATGAACAAACCTCTTGAGTGTCTTCTCAGATGCTACCCATACAGTCCTGGGTGACATCACCCCAAGTGCAAGCTAGGTTCTTGATCTAGTCACAGATGTTGTAATCCTGCTGGAATTGCCTCAGTGTCTTCTCAGTATCTTCTTCAGTTGCAGCAATAGCCTGGGCAAAGGTCCTCCACAGGTAGGAGGCCGTAAAAGCTGCTATAACTCCTGGATCTATTGGTTGGATCAAAGAGTTGGTATTTGGAGAGAGAAACACCACTTTGATAGTGTGTTTCCCGGAAAATAAGACCTAACCAGAAAATAAGCCCTAGCATGATTTTTCAGGGTGACATCCCCGGAACATAAGCCTTAATGTGTCTTTTGGAGCAAAAACTAATATAAGACCCAGTCTTATTTTTGGGGAAAGATGGTATTGGGATAAAAATTACCACTAAAAGCAGGATATTTGGGTTCATTGTTAACAATAAGCAAAGTCTTGAAAGATATATTCTTCTCCAGTAGGACGTCTCCATTTTGCTGGGACAGAAATTCTGGAGAGCATCTTGAAACAGGAGCTGGTTATCCATGACTTCTTATTGCTCCAGTAGTAGAGTGGCAGTGTGTGCTTCCTGATAGGCTTGAGGGCCCTGGGTTCTCATTGTGCCAGGCACAAAGGGTTTCAATTTGTAGCCTGTAACATTGTCCCCAAGCAAGATTGTTATCCTGTCCTTAAAAGCTTTGAAACCTGGCATTGACTTGGCCTCCTTATAGATGAAAGTCCTTTCAGGCATGTTTCCAGAACAGGGAGATTTCATCCATGTTGAATATTTGCTCTGGCAAGTAATTTTCCTCCACAATCAGCTTATCCAGTTTCCAAAAATTCTTCTGCATTCACATCAGCACCCACAGACTCACCACTCACTTTCACATTATGTAATGAATAACAATTCTTGAATTGTTTAAAACACCCAGAGCTAGCAGTAAATCTGTAGTCAGGTACAGCCTTTTCTTTCAACATCACAAACAAATATTTTTCTTTGACCATGATCATTATATTGCTGAGAAGAATATACTTCTGTGTCTGGTCTTCTATTGAGGTCATTAGAAGTTTCTCCACGTCTGATATAGGTCCTTCTCAAATTTTCATTAGTCTCATTGCCTTCAAATTTTCATTGCCTTCAATGAAGCAGATCCTTTAACAGATTCTGTCACTTTGTTCTTGTTCTTCAAGATCATAGCTATGGTCTGTCTAATGGGACATGCCTGACTGAGGAGCAATAACCATCACTGATTTTCCACCTTCATAGTCCTTATTTAATCTTAATTTCATTTCCAGGTGAATCACTCAACAGGGCCCCTTACTGGCAATATTAGCAGT
Organism: Rhinolophus hipposideros; assembly: GCF_964194185.1. NCBI lineage: Eukaryota > Metazoa > Chordata > Mammalia > Chiroptera > Rhinolophidae > Rhinolophus > Rhinolophus hipposideros. The sequence continues at coordinate 64,554,786 of NC_138048.1, forward strand.
GGATTTTGTATACTTATGGGCCATGATGAACAAAACAACACAAGATTAAATCAAGCACAAGAGAAAATGATGCAATCAAAAGACTCAAACATGAAATATATGAGGCTGCTGCTGGCATAGCACGGGATACTGATTTACAGAAAACTCTTATAAATAGAAACCATGTACTCCAAAATAATGATAAAAAGTACAGAAAAATACAAACAAGCCAATAACATAGTTGTTTATTATCATTACCACATATTATGTATCGTACATAATTGTGTGTGCTATACTTCTATGAGACTGGCAGTGCAGGTGGTTGTTTATGCCAGCATCACCTCAACACGTGAGTAATGCATTGCACTATAACATGAGGGCAGCTAGGAGACCATTAAGCAATAGGAACTTTTCAGCTCCATTATAATCTTATGGGACCACCACTGTACATGTACTCCATCATTGACCCAAATGTCATTATGTGGCACTTGACTATAGATAGTTATACACACACATGCACACACACACACACACGCACACATACACGGTGCCAAAAAAAATGTATACACATTTTAAGGAAGGAAAACAGTGTTAAAATTGTAATACCCAATATATACCAATAACAAGAGATGAATACAAGTCACGTTTGACTTCTGCAAGTATAAGAGGTACTCAAAAATAGTTACCATCAGACACTTTTGATTACGGCAAACTACTGCTTGAGCAATGTTGACCAAAGTATCCAATTGTATACATTTTTTTGCATATATATACATACACAGACATACATATATATATACACATATGTATGCACGCATGTGTGTATATATACATATATATATGTAGAGAGACAGAGAGAGTCTGGTGGTGGCATAGGTATATTTCATATGTCTATATATATATAATGTACATATACATTTATATATTTGCATATATAATTAGTAAGCATTCATTGAATGACAACTGGTTGCTGTGCTAACCATTGGAAATTCAATATTGAACAGACTGTATGGGTTGAATATTTGTATGCCCTAAAAATTCATATGTTGAAACCCTAACCACCAATGTGATGTCTCTGAGGAAATGCGGCCTTTGGGAGGTCATTTGATTTAGATAAGGTAATAAGAGCAGTGCTCTCATCAAGGGATTGGTGCCCTTATAATAAAAGGAAGAGACAGGAGAACTCTCTCTCCATGTGTACGCACAAAGAAAAGGCCATCTGAGGACACAGCAAGAAAGTGGCTGTCTACAACCAAGGAAATAGGTTCTCACTAGACATCAAATCTACCTTGATCTTAGAATCCTCAGCTTCCAGAATTGTGAGACATATATGTCTGTGGTGTAAGCCATCCAATCTATGGTAGTTTTGTTATAGCACCTCATGCTAACTAAGACAGACTCTACTCTCACAGAGCTCACAATCTGTAGAAAAGACAAGTATGAAATAACCAAACAAAATAAATAAATGAACAGTTTCAACTATGATTAGAGTTACAAAACGAAAGTGCATGGCTCTATAGAAGAGGAACTGGCAGGAGGGAAAGAAAGACTTGTCTGAATAAATGGAGACCCAGTGGAAATCCAAAGACTGAATAGGCATTAAAAGAGTAAAAGCTGAATGCACTTGGGATGATAATTGGGCCATAGTGTAGAGGACCATGTAGGCCACTTTAAGGATTTTGCCTTATCCTACAGGTGATAAAGATTTAATTAAGCATTTTGAGTTTGGGAGAACATGATCATATTTGCCTATAAAAAAATTTTCTCTGGTTGCTGAGTAGAAATTATCCTGAAGGAAGATCAGAGTGGTTGTAAAAAGACCAGGTCAAAAGTGATTGTTGTAGTGCTGGAGTGGGCTATTTGTAGCATGGACCAGTGAGGGTATAATGCGATTCTATGAGGGATATTTAGAAGATTAAATCAATAGAAATTGGTGAAACATATAAACTGGTAAATATAAATCAATTGAATTTGGTGATATGGTGGATAAGAGGACAAGTTAAGGCCGACTCCTGGATTTCCACTTTATGTCATTCACTGAAATATAGGAAACTACAGAGGCCTAAGTTTGGGTTGGAAATCATGAAATCAGTGAGGAACTTTATCAACTTTAAAGTACCTTTGGGTCAACCAAGCGAAGACGTCAAGACACTTGAATACATGACTCTAGAACCTAAATGAGACATCTATGCAAGAGATAGAAATGTATGCATCACTGAAGCTATTACTAGTTCTCATTCATCCAATTCAGACATCTCTGAATGCCTTCAGTGTGCCACGCACTGTATTAAAGACAGTGGACAGAAAAAGTAATAAGATATCATCTCTTCCTTCTAAGAACAATGCCTCCCGAGTTCCTACAGAGTTAAGTCCAAACGTTTTATATTGATAATATGCAGGTTATGCATATTATGTAGGTCACTTTACAACCTGGCTCCCATTTATACTCCCCATCCCTCTCTGGGTAAACCCTCAAGTCCCCAAAATATCCAACCCAGTCAAACTGCTAACCTCCCAGCTAGAATGATGATTTCCTGCCTCTACACTTTGCCCATAAAATAATCTTTCTCTACCTCCCAACTCAGGATGCCTTTCATTTTTTCCTCTACCTATGGAAAATCCTTCAAGAGTTTGGTCAGTTCAAACCCTTCTTCCTCACCAGATCCTCCCAAGAGCTGAATGTTAACATGACTTAATTTCCTTCCACTATAAAATTCACAGATGCATTCTCAAAGGGAACTCCTCCTCCCCAATAATTTAATTTGTACATTTTTGGCAAAGACAACATTCCTTGGCAGCTAGTTATACGGTAGGGTAGACATTGTTGCAAATGACATTAATCCAAATCTGAAATGGGAATTAAAGCCTCCCCCTAATATAGATTTATTATCTTTCTTATCTTATATCTAGAGTGTCTCCTTTTTCACTATCACAATTTTCAGAACTGAACATTTTTCTTTCACTTCCCTAGCCCTTCCCCTTTTAGAGGGAGAAGTCTAGAAAATTATAGCATTTAAAAGCTTTTACTTTTCAAAAAAATGGTGCCACAGAATGTCTCATAACTCCTATTTAAGGTTCCAGATTTTTCTATAAAATACCTGGGAACTATTTTATCAATGTACATTTTTATGATTCTGGGTAATTATAATTCAAATGAAAAATTTAGAAAAACAAAATCAATAAATTGCATAACAAATTGTTAACCTCAATTTGGTTGATTAAAACACTATAAAGTGTGAAGTCTGAGAAATTTAGAAATGTGTAGCCAAAGGCATCTCCACAATAGAGTATATGAAACAAACAGTGTAATGCAAATTGCACGTGCACAATTATAGGAGGGAACTATACAACAGGAGGCCAAGCTAGCATCATGGCTTTGCACTTGGGAAAAGCCTTATACAGCAGTGCTTTTCAATATTTTACCAGCTTAACACGGAGGAAAATCATTTCACTCGCTGCTAAAATTTATTTACCAAGTGAACAAAATATAACTCATTTAGTAATACAGCCACACTGTAATATACAGGAAAGGAAGAAAAGTATCCATATTCATTTTCGGAAAAAAATTCAGAGCCACTCATTACAGGGATTAACAAGCACATCAGTCCCAAAACCAGAATTAAGAAAGGACTCTTGAGTGATTCTTCACAGAACATGTGATCTTTGAAAGATGATCTGCTGTCTCCTCCCACACAGGAAAGCTTTTAAATGGAGGTCTCTTACTGAAGCTACCTCTAACCAGCTATAAGTAGGTGCAAAGACTGTATTTGAAAAGAGAATAGCTAATCTTGCCTATGAGAATCAATAAAGCATAAAAGGGGAGATTCAAGCTGAGTCTTCAAGAATGGTAGGAGTCAAATCAGAAACAGTTTCAGAGACATAGAGGAAAAACTGAGGGTTGCTAGATGGGAGAGTGGGTGGGGATAAAGGGGAAGGTGATGGGATTAGAAAACAATCAGTAACCACAAGATTGCCACGGGGTTATGAAAGTTAATTTGGGAAATGTAATCAATAATGTTGTAAAGATTTTGTAGTGTATCCGATGGACACTTGTCTCGTTAGGGAGACCACCTCAGGGAAGATGTAGATGCCTGCTCACTGCACTGTACACCTGAAGCTGACGCTGAACAATAATGACTGTCAACTACAAGTTTATATATATATATATATATATATATATATATATATATATATATACACACATATATATATAAATAATATATATATATTTATATATATAAATATATATAAATATATATATGTATGTATGTATGTATGTATATACTTACAAGAAGCAGAGTACAGCATTAGGAATAGAGACAGTGGAAACGTAATGGCTATGTGCGATGTCAGAGGGATAGTGGATGGGGGGAGGGGGGTTGACACAGTGTGAGGGATATAAATGATAAATGTCTAACTATTACTTTGTTTTGTGCACCTGAAACTAATTTTTAAAAAAAGAAAAGAAAAGAAAAAAGAATGGTAGGAGTTCACTAGGCCCAAAAGAACTTTCCTAGTAGAGGAGACAGGGTGCAGAAGGCATAGAAGTATGAAAGAAGGCACAGAATTTGCAGGTGAGAACACAGGGCAATAGGAAGGAAAGACATGAGATGCCAGGAACTTAAGAATTTGGAAAGTCATTCGAGGACGTTTGTAATTTAACCCATGGGAGATAAGGAATTATTCAATGCATTTCAAACAAGGTGAGTAGTCTTCTCAGATGTGTATTTTAGAACAATAACTGGAACCTCTGTACTATCAACCATTTTTTACTGTAATAGGAAGAATAAGAATTTTTATATCGTGGGTCTGTGGGAGGATGGCAAGGGTAGAAGTGTGCAGAGAGATGAGAATGGTAGAAGGATCTGACTGTCTCAAGAGCTATGCTGCTCAACTGCTCCTCAACACTACAACAGGCTTCTAAGGTCTATGTTGAGTCTGTTCTATGTCCCAGGATGGAAGACTTCCAGCCATGCAGGAGAGCTCAGCCATCTGCCAGTGGGAAGGTAAGTTTGTGCCAAACAGGGCTGCAAAAACCACAGCATGCCTGGATTGAGGCACTGGTCACATTCATGGGAATTAGTATTATATGTTCAGCTATTGGGCATGTATAACATGCTGAGCTCTACGTGTTAGGTATTATTTTGAGTGCTTTGCATGCATTAATTCATTCGTTCCTCATAACAACCCCAGAAGTAGATACCATTATCAATCCCATTTTACAGATGAGTAAACTGAGACACATAAAAGGTAGGAAACTTACCCAAGTTCTCACAGCTAGTAAAGAGAGAAGCTGGCATTCTATCCTAGGCCATTGTAGCCCTAGAGGCACTGCTCCAATGACACTCTAAAAGTGAGCTCTGGCTTATGTCTTACTAATCTCAAGCTGTTATAACAAAATACCATAGACTGGGTGGCTTATACAACATTCTGGAGACTGGGAAGTCCAAGATCAAGGTGCCAGCAGATCGGTTTCTGGTAAGAGCCTTCTTCCTGACTTGCAGATAGTCACCTTCTTGTGGTATCCTTACACAGAGCAAGAGAAAGCGAGTTCCAGAATCTTCTTCTTATAACAACACTAGTTGATCATGGAGCCCCACTCTCAGGACCTCATCTAAAATTAATTATTGCCCAAAGACCTGCCTCTAAATACCATCACACTGGGGGTTAGGGCTTCAACATGTGGATTTTGCAGGTACACAAACTTTCGGTCCATAACAGGGGCATGTTTTTCTCTCAGGATGAAATACTTGTAAGCTTACTCCCTGTGACAGGTTGTGCTCAATGCATGACTACTAAAGAGGGATGGGGATGGAGTAACATTTAGAAGGTAACTAGAGTGCACAGACCAGAAGGAAGTGGACCACGCTCTAGTCTTTCTGGGCACAAGTAACATGTTCTGTGGAAGGGCCAGCACTGCCTAACTTTTTCAGTAGAGTAGAATTCTCAGGCTGTTTTCTGAAAAAGCCCAGTCTCCAAAGAGAATTGGTTGAGGAGACATGTGGTACCATGGAAATAAACCATGGAGAGTGGTGGCAAACACAATGCTAAAGAAATGTTGAGAGACAACAGGAATAAAGTAGTCAGAAGACGGCTGAGGAAATTACGTCTTACAGGCGATATGGAAGTCACCCATGTGAAGGGCATGGGGAGGCACTGCAGGTAGAGGAATGGGGAAGAGAAAAGGCTGGGCAGACACAGAAGTAGGTCGATATGTTCAAAGACAAGGGGAAAATCAACTAATTTCTAATGTCTTTAAAAATCTTCCATATCCAATGTCCAAATCTACAAGCTGATTTTTAGCATGAATTAGGTCCTCATAAATCTCCCTTTTGATTTCCTCCAGGAGGACAGATAGACAAACACCTTGATGCATATGTGTGTATATTTTTGCCCATAAACATTTTGGAATTTGAATAGATAAATTAAGTAATGATGCTGTGTGAAGTGCAGTTCAGGATGAGTCCAGATACAGCTGCTTCCTTAGATGTGACAAGAAGATTCTTACATTTCTAATAAATAATCTGATCTGTGTCATTCTTCCCATATCTCAGAATAATCGATTCTAAAAGGTAAAGGTAGGGCCGGCCCGGTGGCTCAGGCGGTTAGAGCTCCGTGCTCCTAACTCCGAAGTCTGCCGGTTCAATTCCCACATGGGCCAGTGGGCTCTCAACCACAAGGTTGCCGGTTCAACTCCTCAAGTCCCACAAGGGATGGTGGGCTGCGCCCCCTGCAACTAGCAACAGCAACTGGACCTGGAGCTGAGCTGCACCCTCCACAACTAAAATTGAAAGGACAACAACGTGACTTGGAGAAAAGTCCTGGAAGTACATACTTGTTCCCCAATAAAGTCCTGTTCCCCTTCCCCAATAAAATCTTAAAAAAAATAAAATAAAAGGTAAAGGTATAGCAAGAGAAATGGGGTGGCGGAAATGTATTTGGTGTGGTGCTATCTAAAGCTTACAGTGCTTCCTCCTCACAGATGCCTTAGTAATATGAAAACTGTTAGGATTCAGTGGCTCCAGCTGGAGATAGTTAGAACTGGAGAGAATAAAGAGAAAGTAGGAGTGGGGAGCAGTTGGGGAGAGCTCCATTACCCTCCGGAAAGAAGCTGATATTTGTCTCCACACCACCATCACCTCTTACCTCTCACTTTTCATCTGTGTCCACCCGTCCCACTCCATCTTTCCATGGGCTGGTGGCGCAGCAAGATTAATCCAACCTGCCGGTTGTATATGCTATGCTGTTTATGCTGATTCTTTGCCATAAATCTGAAACTTGAGTTCTCTTTCATTCAACAAATATGACTGATTTAACATGCCTGGCACAGGTGATTGTTAATGATATAGTAGTAAAGTAAATTTGGCCTCCCATCACAGAGCTTAAATTCCAGTGGGTGATATTAACAACTGACTAAGAGCTACACAGGTGTAACAAGTGAATAAGACCTACACAGATGTGATAAGAACTATACAGGTAGAAATACAGGCTACTACAGGAGCATGTAAATCTAGAAAATGGAAGCCCCAGGATGGGCTGGGGTTTGGTGGGGGTGGGGTAATGAAAGTTCAGAGAAAAAAGAAGGGCGTGTATAAAGGCACAAAGGAGAGAAAACACTGCCTAAACAAGGAAATGAAAAATCAATATAACCAGGAGAGATCCACAATGGCAGAGTAGATAAACACTGTGCCTGTGTTCTTCCAAGAACCCATTAAAATTACAACTAAATTATAGAACAGTCAACCTGGAGAACCATCTGAAGTCTACCTGAACAGAAGTCTTATAACTACAAATACAAAGAAGCCACGTCCAGGCTGGTAGGAGGGGTGGAAACACGGAACGGACCCCACACCTGTTTGGTAGTTGAGAATCAGGAGATATATCTTGGATGCCTTAGTTTCCCCTGGAGAAGCAAGGGACCCAAGCTCCCCACACCAGGCTCCCCAACCCAGAGTATTGCTGTGGAAAAGAGGAGCCCTCACAACATCTGGCTGTGAAAAACAGTGGGGACTCTGACCGTTTGTGTTTGCCGGGAGGCTTAAATGACCCACACACAGGCTCACTCGCTTGCAGGCACTCACCTTGAGCTCCAGCGAAGGGGAATGATGATTCAGAGGGCCCTGGAGACAAATAGGGGAGCAGACTGAGGTGTGTGGCTGTGTGGGGAGAACTGGCGGCATTTTACCAGTGAGGGGTTCATCTTCCCTGCAGCGGCAGACAGGCGCCATCTTTTCTATGTTGAACCTGTCCCCTCCAGCCAAATCTAAATCTGATTGGCCTGGTGAACTCTGCTGCTCTGCTCTGCTGACTACCGTGTTTCCCCGAAAATAAGACCTAACTAGAAAATAAGCCCTAGCATGATTTTTCAGGATGACATCCCCTGAACATAAGCCCTAATTAGTCTTTTGGAGCAAAAATTAATATAATACCTGGTCTTATTTTCGGGGAAATATGGTAACTGGAACACCTCCCACCCAACTCGCCCAACACCAGAGGCACTTTCTTCTTGAGCAGTCAGCCCCGCCCACATTGCACTCTTTCTTGGAAAAGTACTGGAGTCCCACAGGCCCCAAGTGGGTGGAGACTGGCCTTGGTGTACTCTGAGACTTTTGCTGAATTGCACCAGGCTCAGCACTGACACTAAACCAAAATTTACATTAATATGGTGACCACAATTCTTCCCACTCTAGTGACTCCCTGAGACCCTGCATCACGCAACTCATGCACCTCACGAGGCTTTATCAGTGGCTGAACCTTAAAGGAGCTGGCAGATGGCAGCAGGCCTAGGGGTGTCCTGGCTTTTTGCAGAGATACCCCAGACCTGGTACTGGTAGTAGACACTCTCAGTTCACACCGTGGTCTCTCCCATGTGGCTCCAGGTCCAGCACAGGCAGCGAAAAACTGTGGACCACTTTGTAGCTCCTACCAGGTAGTCCCCTGCTGGTCACAGGCAGTGGCTGACCTGAGCCTACACCAGGGCCCCCCCCCCACCACCACCACCACCACCAAACCAGTGTTACAAGGAATGTTAAAGGGACTTCTTTAAGATGGAAAAAACGTTTTAAATTATGAATAATAAAATGGGAATAGCTAAATATCTATCAACAATTATTTTTAATGTAAATGAATGAAATGCTACAATGAAAAGACATAGAAGGGATGAATGGATAAGAAAATAAAACCCTTACATATGCTGCCTACAAGAGACTCACTTCAGATTGAAAAACACAGACATAAAGTAAAGGGATGGAAAAAAATATCTCATGAAAATGGAAATGAAAATAACCAAAAAAATCTGGGGTAGCAATACTTACATCAGACAAAATAGTCTTTAAAACAAGGGCTATAAGAAGAGACAAAGAAGAACCCAGTAATCCCATTTCAGGGTATTTACCGGAAGAAACCCAAAACACTTCTTCGAGGAGACGTGTGCCTCCGTATGTTCACTGCGGCATTGTTTACAGTGGCCAAGATGTTGAGGCAGCCTGGGTGTCTGTCAATGCATGAATGGATAAAGAGGAGGGGGTACACATATATATACAAGGGAATATTGTTTGGCCATGGAATGGAATGGATTATTGTCATCTGTGGCGGCATGGATGGACCTGGAGGGTATTGTGCTGAGTGAAGTGTCAGAAAAAGACAGATGCAATGTGATTTTGCTTATATGTAAGTGGAATCTAAGAACAAAATTAACAAAACAGAAACAAACTCATAGATACAGAAAACATTTTGATGGTTGCCAGATGGGAGGGGATTGGGAGCTGTGGGTGAAAAAAGGGAAGGTATTAAAAAGTGCAGATTGGCTGTTACAAAGTAGTTATGGGGATGTAGGTTATAGCATAAGGAAGATAGTCAATAATATTGTAATAACTATGGGTCAGATGAGTACTAGTTTGTTGGAGTGATAGAGGAGAGGGGGTTGGAAGGGAAGGTTAAAAGGTAAAGGGATTAAAAAGTACAAATTGGTAGTTACAAAATAGTCATGGGGATGTGAAGTAAAGCACAGGGAATATAGTCAATAATACGGTAACAACTATGTATAGTGTCAGGTGGGTACTAGACTAGTCAGGAGGACCACTTCTTAAATTATATAAATGTCTTACCACTATGCTGTACACCTGAAATTAGTATAAAATATTGAATGTGAACTGATAAACTGAATGTAATCGATAAATTTTAAAAGGGGAGAGGAAAGGGGAAGGGGAATAAGAAGTCCAAATTTCCAGGCATAAAACAAATAAGTCATGGGGATGTAATGTACAGCATAGGGAATATAGTCAATAATATTGTGGTAGCGTGGTACAGTGTCAGATGGTTGCTGGACTTATCACAGTGATTACTTCTTTAGGTCTATAAATGTTGAATAATTATGATGTACCCCTGAAAATAATATAATATTATATTTTAGCTATATTTTTAATAAAAATCTTTTTAAAAAATCAATATAACCAGAACATTCAGAGATGTTTCAGATGTAATGTGTTTGAGATGTGTGTGCAACATCTAAATGGAGACATCGTGTAAACAGGGGTATATGTGGGCCTGAGACCCAAGAGAAAGGTCAGGGTTAGACACAGCTTTCTCATCTACCCAGTGGCCTTCTTCTTCCTCATAATACTCTAAGAAATACATTATTTGGAAGGCAATGAAAATACTTGGTGGTTTTTTGAAGAATTGCCAGTGATGTAGAAGAAGTTTGAGGTTCGAGGCACAAAATTTTATTTTTCCTGCTATTGTATTATCTTGCCTTGGATGGCCTTCTTTTATTGATGATCTACTCTGCAATCAATTGAAACCTAAATGAGGGTTCATCCTTTGGGCCAGTGGCTACAAACTTAGCTCTTCATGCTCACAAAGGCTTTGTTGAAAGTTCTTTGTCATCATTTCCTAACTATAATTGTTATTTACCCATTGACTTGAAAAACGGGATTCAATGTTAGAATAATGCTAGGAAGTTAACATGAACCAAATTTAAACTCTGCATCACAAAATTATAAACAAAAATAATTTATTTCATCTCTACATCTTATTTTCATATGTCTCACACCAATTACAGTGAAAATAAAAATGTTTTAAATATTCTGAGAAGCAAAAAATTTAGACTTACAAAGAGGTACTTACATTTCCTTTCCAAACCAGAGTGAAGATCTATCCAGTCTCCTTTGTCACATTAGAAAAATCCCTGTTTGCCTCTTAATAGTTTGCAAACATCTTCTCATGTCTTTCCCAAGTCTCAGCAGCTTTAAGTGCAAATGGTACCACCAACAATCACATTTTTAATTATGTCTCTCTCATCCCTAAAATTCTATTGGTTTTCCATCTGATTAAGTTTCAAGAATTATATCTTCTTCTTGTGGTCTCTAATCTTCACCTAGTTTTCTTTTCTGCTGTTTGCTTTCTTCTTTTTTCCTCATGACCAAGACTTTCACGAAAGTATTCTCTAGATATGAAGCTACTTACTCACTTTTTTTAAAAGTTGGGCATAAAGTCATATAAAAATAACAATCCAATTACAGAAATTTAAACTATGAATTTTTAATCTTACACGTGTATTGATAATTAACAAGGTGAAGCCCCTTTCAAAGGGTAGAAAACTAAAAAACGAATTGAAGTTGGTGAAATAAAGGTGCTAACTTATAAGCCATCACTAATTAATTTAATAAATATTCACCAAACTTCTCTTCGTAGGATTTGCACATCTTACACATGAACAGACGGCTGTAGGGTTACTACCTTATTCTTTCTACTCTATGATAACTCTTGCACCCAGAGCAGCCTTTCAGCTCATCCTGTAAAGCAACTAAGCTGTCCTTAGATGATGGCTCCACCTAGTGGCTAGTTTACAAATCTGTTAAAGGCCATGTCTCTTACAAGTTCTCTATCTCAGGCAGCAACTTTTTACATTTCTCTCCCCTGCTGTTTTCCAATTCTTGCCCTACTGTTTCATAAATGTATCTTCTTCTTCCTATCTTCTCTGTACTCTGTTCAATTTCTGAGAAAAATAAATTAAAAAAACATGCCAGCCTAATTGTGGCAAAAAGCATAAGAAGAGAATACCAGTTACATATTTGTATCAAAGAAAAAAAAAGTCATGAGATGGAAGACATGAAGAAATAGTAACAACAGAAGTTTTCTCTACTGCCTCATGGTTGACTAATTTACTTCATTTACTCAAGTAACAAAATGTAAAATTAAAAAAAAGCTCTCACTAAGTACTAGGATGGCAGTAGTTTGCTTTCTCGTTATAAATGAGCATGACTGCAGCCAGGTCACAGATGGAAGAATTTTGAAATTTGTAGGCTAATCTGAGAATTTCTGCCACTTCTAATGTTGTTCCTTTAAGGAATTGCATTCTGAATTCAAACAGTTTTTAATTATGGCCCTTTTATGTAGTAATTTCCTATAATTCCAACTTGGTACATCAAAAAAAGAGTTGTTTCCAAAGATATTTGAACAGTATGGCTCAGAGATTAATCTGTAAAATGGGAATGATAAAACTTGGTTGTTTTCTTTTTCCAGGAAGAATTAGAGAAAATATTTTAAAGAAGTTAATACAATATTTGAAAAATATTAAGTGTTCAATGTACTCTACCAAGTGAATATTTTGACAGTAGGTATACAATTGGAATGATGAGCCATATGTTCATTTTTAGGTCATTTTCTTACCACTATTTAGAAACATAAATCCCAGCTAAAATTCCTAATGTGAAAAATGAGATGATTGATTTAGATGATCCCTGAGTTTATACCTAGCTCTAAAAATATCCTACAATTCTGGCAATGCTCAGAATCTCTGTCATAACTGCTCATGACCCACAGAAAGCACTTCATAATCCAAAATTGTCTATATTTTCAGAGAACAAAATAAAAGGATTTTTTCCAATGCATAATTGGAGAATTTTTTTTCTATTGGGCAAGTAATTGGAAAATAGTTCTCTCATTAATTGCATTGATATAAAATGAGTTTTGGCCCCTCTTAAAATTGTCTTGGGTGGGATTTCATCAAACTAAAGAGTTTTTTCACAGCAAAGGAAACCATCAATAAAACAAAAAGGCATCCTACAATATGGGAGAAAATATTTGTCAATGATATATCTGATAAGGGGTTAATATCCAAAATTTATAAAACACTCACTCATCTCAACCAAAAAACCAAGCAACCCAATTAAAAAATGGGCAAAGAACAGGAAGAGACATTTTTCTAAAGAGATCATACAGATGGCAAACAGACATATGTAAAATGCTCAACCTCACTAATCATTAGAGAAAAGCAAATAAAAACCACAACGAGGGACAACCTCACCCCAGTCAAAATGGCTGTTATCAATAAATCAACAAACAACAAGTGATGATGAGGATATGGAGAAAACGGATCCCTCATGCACTGCTGGTGGGATTGCAGATTGGTGCAGCCACTATGGAAATCATAGTGATTGGATTTCCATCATAGTGATGGAAATCAGTATGAAGGTATCTCAAAAAACTGGGAATGAATGGAATTACCTTATGACCCAGCAATTCCACTCCTAGGTATTTATCCAGAGAAATCCAAAACACTGATTTGAAAACATGTATGCACCCCTATGTTTATTGCAGCACTATTCACAATAGCCAAAACATGGAAACAACAAAATACCCATCGGTAAATGATTGGATCAAGAAACTGTGGTACATTTGTATAATGGAGTATTACTCGGCCATAAAGAAGAATGAAATTTTACCATTTGCAACAACATGGATGGACCTAGAGGATATTATGCTAAGTGAAATATGTCAGATGGAGAAAGACAAATACCATATGATATATCAAATACCATATGATCTCACTTATATGTGGAATCTAATAAATAGAATAAATGAACAAACTAATCAAAAAATAGTCTCAGAGATATAAAGGAAAAACTGAGGGTTGCTAGATGGGACAGAGGGTGGGGATGAGGGAGAAGGTGAGGGGATTAGAAAGCACAATCGGTAACCACAAGATTGCCATGGGGACAGGAAAGACAGTTTGCGGAATGTAATCAATAATGTTGTAAAGATTTTGTAGGGTATCCAATGGACACTTGTCTTATTAGGGAGACCACTTCATGTACAGTGTAGATGCCTGACCACTGCAGTGTACCCCTGAGGCTGAAGCTGAATAATAATGAATGTCAACTACAATTTTATATATATCTATATCGTCACAGGAAGTGGAGCACAGCATAAGGAATAGGGACAGTGGAAATGTAACAGCTGTGTGCAATGTCAGAGGGGTAGTAGATTGGGGGAGGGAGGTTATCACTTTGTGAGGGATATAAATGTCTAACTATTACATTGTTTTGTACACCTGAAACTAATAGTAAAAAAAAAAGTCTTGGGTGATATTTGAATATTTGCATATTAACTATTATATAGACAGTCCTATAAGGTGGTACATATGTTCATATGCTCCTAGAAAGATGTTTAAAAGTTGAATCTCTGAAAAATAGACCTTTTGTAAAGGATTTCATCCCCATATAACTGGAAAATATTATAAAATCCCTAATCAGTGTTCTTGCAGGCAGATGAAATCTTGGAAGAGGGATGGAGTAGAAAGCAGATATGTCAGAAAGAAGGGGCCGAAAAAGCGCCAACAGCCAACACCCAGGGCCCTGAAGAAGATGAAAGAGGCACACCTTCTCCCAACTCTCTCCCAGGGCAGACATTAGGAGCCCCTGAGTTATTAACTTTATTTTGTTCTCACCACCCATCCTTAGGCAGCCTCTTATCCAAGGGGACACAAGGAGCCTAGAGCAGAGTGAAAATGGGTCTGCCCAGGAGTAGCTCCCTACCCTGGAATGCAGTTTCCATGGGAAGGAACCAAGTCCAGGCACCTATGGGTTTAGAGAATCTGCTGTGAAAGGAAGTTCCATCCTGTGAAAACTCAAAATCCTCATTAGTCATATAATGCTTCTATAAACTCAACACCCAAAAGACCATTTAGAAGAGTTTGTGAAAAATGTAAAAATACAGGCTCACCACTTTCATTGAGTCATTGTGAGGCCTCTTTCCCCAGGTGCACTCCCAGTGGGAAAAGGAATTGAGCCCTTAACTCCAGTGGTTATTGCATTCTACTGTATGGGGGTCCTTCATTGAACACCTTCCTGGCTGCCTGAGGCATCGTCTAGCTGTAGCCTCCTGCATGTCTCAGGAGCTTGAGGTTGTCTAAGGGTGTGACCTGGAGAGCTAACTCCATTGTCCCTTTGGTGTGGACTATATGCATACTACTAGCAAACAACTCCCTTGACTTTAGGACATTCCAGTTAAGGAAATCCCTTCCAGCCACCATCCTCCACAAAGGCTTGCTCCGGTGCTGCCTTTGTCAGGAGGGCCCTTCACTCAGTTATACAATCTCTCTGTATAGCTCTCACCCACATGGGTCTCTGTTCAACTTCTCTGAAGACAATTATGTGACATAAATATACTGATCAAAAGCAGTGTATGCAACAAATATTCATAATGCTAGGATTGAGGGGGAGGGAGGGTATAACCAAAAAAAAAAGTATCTGGAATTGACTGAAACAATGATCTCAAATCCAGTAAAAATGTAAGAATTCTTTCATTTCCTGAAATCAATGGTGGACTACCTGTAGAAGAATATTCAAGAGGTGTCACTGAAAAGACACAGGTGGGCAGGGGCCTCCTGGACCCATAAAGACTATAAGGTTTTTACAGGACCTACCATATGCAGATAAACATTTACAGGGTAATCCAGGATGGAAAGCAAGTATTCTATGAAGACAACATCACGTGATCATTTTCATAATATGAAAACAGGAATTATAAAGGCCACAAAAATCACAATTCCAGAATGGACAAATGGACATCTTCTCTCATCCTTGAGAAGATGAAGTTACCAAGAGCTATAGATCCTCCCTTCATTATCCAGCATGGAGCACATCTACACCCATCCTGGTCCGGACACCTGCATCCCAGAGAAGCTCTGGCCAAAAATGGCTGGTCTCCAGTCACACTTCTATTATAAACCATTTGATTCCTTTTGGGTGTCCCATTACTAAACTCATAGTTAAGAGCACCAACCAACGAAACAGAGAACAGTTACTGGATACATGCGGACAATGATTAAGGATAGGAACTCTGAGCTGAAAGACTGAGATTCTCAAATCAAAGCCAGAGATTGACAATGTTGTCACCTCTATAAATAATCCCAGGCTGACACATGGAAACCTTGTCATACTAAAAGGGTCTATCACAGTAGAATAAAGGCCATCAATTCAAGTATTTCTTACGACTTTTGCTTTTAAATTGAATTTACATTATATGTTGTTTGCTAGAAAATAAATCCACAAGGTTGGGACTCTTTGTCTATTTTGTTTGGTGATATGCTTCCTATGTGCTAAACACTATATTTTTCATTTATTATGTATTAGTATACTGTCTAAGATAAATTGATATTATAGACAGAAAAAAATCACTGAAAACCTACTACCCAGTCTTGTAAGGATTCATCTAAGAAACATGAGCTATTCAATAAATCTTTATATTTTAAAAAACTTATAAGTACCTATATAACTTAAGTAGAAACATAAGAGATAGTCAAAGGATCAGTTGTTTGCCACTTAGTTATTTATTGTTAAAATATGAACTGCTTTTATTTATTGAAATAAAAAATTAAGCAAGATGAAGCAGATGCGCACAAGTTACGTAAATTCGCTTATAAAAATTACCTTACTGTTCTATAACAATAAGAAATTATAGTTACCCATGGGCATTCCACTAATGAATTTTTAAAGGAACACAGTAAAACCAGTCAAATTCCCATATTATTTAGCTATACCAAGTCCATTTCATGCTTATCTCACTAACCTCACACTTAAATCTCTAGAAATCTCATACTTTAGGATGCATCCGAATCAACTGGAAGCCTTCATAAAACAGACTGCTGGGTCCCATTCCAGAAACATGATTCAGTAGGTCTTGGGCAGGAATCGAGAATTTGCATTTTAGTAAGTTCCTAGTGATCCTGTTACTGCTGGCATAGAGACCACACTTTGAGAACCTCTGCCCGAGAATATTCAGTTTTCAGCATACATTCATTTTCAAAAACTTAGAGCCCAGTAAGTCATCCTTAGGCCTATGTACTTGATTAAATGAATAGCAGGTCACATGTGAAAGAGGCTAAAATCAGCTTATTCATACATGCTTTAGGTAAAACTGATCTTCTAGATATATATTTTGCTAAAATAAACTCTTCAAAGAAGTTCACCTCTATCTTTTTAAAAGAATATTTGAATTGAGATAAATTCCTTCTAACATATGGTACATTATATTGAATTCTGAGATCTTTCAAATGCTTATTCTGTGTCTTTTTGGAGTCATGTAATTTTAATACCATGTTTCCACAAAAATAAGACCTAGCCGGACAATCAGCTCTAATGCGTCTTTTGGAGTAAAAGTTAACATAAGACCCTGTCTTATTTAATAATCTAATCTAATCTAATCTAGCCTAATATAATATAATATAATATAATATAATATAATATAATATAATATAATATAATATAATATAATACCAGCTCTTATATTAATTTTTGCTCCAAAAGACTCATTAGAGCTAATTGTCCGGGTAGGCCTTATTTTCGGGGAAACACAGTACAGCTAAATAGTTTCACCTTACAAATAGTTTCACTCAGAAGAAATTTTATCATAGATCATCAACTACTCTAGAAAATTGTAGAACAAATTGACTTTGACTTCTTTATGGAGAAATTCACGTAACGTGCCAGGCCCTTCGAAGTATAATAATTGGGTAGAGTTAGAAGATTTCATCTTTAAACCAAAATAAAATAAAGCAGTAATATGAAAACTACATCCAGGATAAAAGTAGTCATTTACAGGGGCTGTGAAGTGATCATAAATTTAATGAAAACACTTTAAAACAGTAAAAGCTTTTTTGAATATTTTGTGAATATTGAAGACTGTTACTTTCTTCTAAAGTATTTAACTTAAGTTTGTATGGAGGCACAAAATTACCTGTCCCAACTCATTGCTGAGTCTCTCCTGAGGGGAGGTCCAACGTTGGTATCTTATAGGAAATATCTAGATGAAAGTCATGAAGCTATTTTTCCCTCCACAGTCAGAAACCCCCAAACTCTGTAATCTTGTAGATCATTCCTATGGTATAACAATTTTTATCCTTGGTAAATATTCAGGGTAATTTCTAGTACATATCACTATATATTTCTCTAAGGAATCTTCTAAACTACCAGGTACCATTGAATTTTTTATGAATGATTCCAATAATTCCCAAGACAATGTTCATCTGAGGAACTGCCTTTTATCTATATATAAAAGATCAATTGCATCAGCTATTTTCAAGCTGAGTTCTAAGCTACACATTCAGCACCCAAAAATTTTCTAATTGTTTAAGCAGAAAGTACAGGAAACCAAAAATTGGCCCAATTTTTAGAGTTATCTTCATGATTAAATTGGCCAGTGACTTATTTGATCATTTGCATATGGTAGTTGGTTCCAACAGCATTCATTTAGGTACTAGGCTTATCAGGGTGATACTTCTTAAATTACATAAATATCTAATCACTATATTGTATACCTGAAATTAATATAATATTGTATGTCAACTGTAATTGAAAAATAAAAAATATGTATTAAAAAAGAAAAAAATTCATTAATTTAGTCTATTGTACATACCTAGCAAGTTTCAATCTTAATGAATTAGAACATTAGACATGCTAGCTAAAAAAAATTATTTAAAATTTTTAAAATAATCATGCAAAAGAAGTTAGTGTAAATGCAGAAACTATATAATCTAGTGGTTCTCAACCTTGACTACATGCTGAAATTATCTGCAAAGCTTTAAAAAATACTGATGCCTGTGTTCTACCTCCTGAGATTTTTATTTAATTGGTTTATGGATGATTTAATGTGATTTTGATGTATAAC
Source organism: Rhinolophus hipposideros (assembly GCF_964194185.1). NCBI lineage: Eukaryota > Metazoa > Chordata > Mammalia > Chiroptera > Rhinolophidae > Rhinolophus > Rhinolophus hipposideros. The sequence continues at coordinate 64,573,713 of NC_138048.1, forward strand.
CAGAACCACTGACCTAGTTTAGGAAATTCCAAGGAGGATATTCATCGATCAATCAAAAACTTCTACTTTCCTTCAATATCAAAATAAATGTTTCCTAATAATTTCTATAATTGGATTGGTGAATAGAGTGATCATATACTTTATTCTCCAAACAAAGATACTTTTGAAAGTGAAAGCACTTACTATTTGTGATTGGCCCAAAGATAATAAGAGTAAACCAGGACTGCCCTGGGTAAAATAGAGAACCATAGGGTTACTCTCCTTATAGAAGACTTCTTTTTTTTAACTACGTAAATTGTATTTGGGATTTTATTTTTTTTATGTAGTATACAGATACATATTCTAGGATATTTTGAGGTTTGTTAATGACAGAAAACAGTTCAAATAACACTTGAAATGTTAACATTTAGATTCTCAAACCACTGGATAAATGCCTATTTACTTAGGATCATGTGTACAGAGAAGGTTTTTGGACTAAATTAAGATTTGCTGGGAGAGCAAACTAACATAGTAGAGATAATATTTTAAATATCATTAATTTTCTGTGCCAACCCCATTTCAATGGATAATCACATACAATAATGCTGACTCTCAAAAATGGTAGATTAAAATAATTCATTTCTGTTTTTAATTAAAATTGAGAAAGTGGGAACTAATAATGTAATGCGTGTCAGAGCTGCATGTGTGCAGCATCAAAGATAAGAAGGGGATTGCAACAAGGGTTTGCTTCTGGACTTCCTTGAAAATTCACAAGGAAAGCAGAGAGAATGGAAGCTGTTGGCTGTCACAAAGGCACATGATGACACATGAAGCAGCTCTTTTGTTGAGTTGCCAGAAGCCCTTTCCTTGGTCCTCTAATCACTCAAGGTCACCAGCACCATTGTCCATTTACACTAGTGTAAGAGCCTCTGCTTTCTCTGTGGGATCTGATTGATACATCAACTTTGGGGTATTTTTAGTAGTAATCTCTAATATCAGATCTTAATGTCAGCTGGGCTTGAAGATGATAGGAATAATGTCCTTTTCCGCACAGAGACTTAAATGAAAGGGTCACAGGTGCCTGAAAAAAAATCAAAGACACAATATACTGCTCTATAAATAAATCCCACCAGATCTCTAGATGAGATTGACTTACTGCTTCTTCTGTGCCCTTCCTGAATTTCTGAAGTCCTCAGTACAATGTGTAATTGCCTGTTTCCTTATTTTACAAAAAGTGTGACATGAGGGTTTATCAAGATGCCCATGTCTGCACAGATTATGGATATCTCTAATCCAGTGCAAATCTTGGTTTATAGGGGCTTTACCCATTTGCACCAGGACTGCTTGTATTTACTAGTCACACTATGTTGTGACTATAGTTATGAAATTGAGTTCACAAAAGATTTTGTCCATAGCCAGAAATTGGAACAACAGATTTTAAGAGTATTTCAGGTGACAAAGAATAGCCTAATCTTAAAAAGCAAAACCTCACACAGAAATTTTTATTTCCATCCCAGGACCATGTGGTCTTTAAAAAAGCTCTCCCAAAATGCATGCTTCATATCACCAAGTAATTGAAATGTTTATTAGAGTTTATCCAGAACAACAGTTTACTGATCAAATATTTGAGGGAATGTTGAATTAATCAAGTCAAATTTATCACAGCAGCCTCTTAAGGGTCTAAAATGCACTATGGATTTCAATAAAAGTGATAGAGGATGCATGTATTAACAAATTTATGAGGTCACGAAGTCCTTTAGTTAGGGAAGCCCATGGAATTAGCAGTCTAAAGAATATACCATGTGACATCCTGCATCATGGTCAGTAACTTTTTTATCGAGCATCTTTCCCTTAACCTCCTTGGTACAACCTAAACCAGCAACCCTTTGTCCCAAGCTTTGTGAAAATTGAGGATATTAACTACCAACCAAGAAGTCTCTAGCCAGCAAAATATCCTTGAAGAATAAAAGAGACATACAGATATTAACAAATAAAAACTGAGTTATCACCAACAAATTTTTTTTAAAAAGAAATACTAAAATGTATTCTTAGGGAAACACAAAATCCCAAATGGAAGTGCAGAAGTTCAGACATAATTAATAACAATGAAAGGGGTAAACATATGGATAAATTGAGAGGAGGGTTAATGGAGTTAAAATATACTAAGATCCTTGCATTGTTCAGGAAGTGGTAAAAGCACAAATGTAAATTAGACTTTAAATCAAAGATTCATGATATATTACCAATTATTTACAAGTAAAAGAAGAGTAAAAGAGTGTATAACTACTAAGATAATAAGGGAAAAAATAAAGTAATAAAAATTACTCTATACAAAAGGAGGCACACAAAAAAGTTAAAAGGAACTTAGCATAAATGGTAAAAGACATAATAAGATAGTAGATTTAAACCCAATTGCATCAGTTATTACAATAAATATAAATGGGCTAAATCATTCATTTAAAAGACAAATAATGTCATACTAGACTTACAAATATAAAAATATTTGCTGCTTACAAAAGACACATTTTATACATAAGAATATAGAGAAAATAAAAAAAGGATAGAAATATATGTATATGTATATAGATATTCTATATATTTTATCTACGTATATATATATATACGCACATATGTACATATGGATATATGTATATATATCATGCAAACACTAGCAAAAAAAATCTTACAAAGTTTATATATCATTATATCAGTAAATCAGTCAATAAAGTTGACCTTAATGCAAATATCACTATTAGAGGTAGTATAGTATATATATAATATGTATAATAGGTATATAGATAAACCTAGCATAAGTATATTATATATAGTATATAAACCTAGAATATTTATGATATATATTTTTGATATATCAAACATATATTCATATTTGATATATTAAAATTGACACAATTAAAAAGAGAAATGGAAAAGTCCTCAATCATAGCAGAAAATTTTAACATACCTCTGGCAGTAGTTGATAGAACAAGTAGAACTTAACTTAGAAAGGATATAGGAGATTTGAAGAATACAATTAACAAGCTTGATCTCATTGATACTTTTTAACAATGAATGCAAAAATGAAAGAATACACATTTTTTTTCAAGTACACATGGAACAAAAAAAGTAGGAGACATGCAAAAGGAAGACATAAAAATCATTCACAAACAATATAGCTGTACACACAGAAAAAGAATCTACAGAGAAATTATTAGAATTAGAATCAATGAGATTGCCAGATATAAATATACAAAAATTTATATATATATATAACAAGCAGCATGTGAAAAAATTTAAAAGACACTATTTGCAATAATATTTTTACAAAGAAAGCCTAGGGGCCGGCCTGGTGGCTCAGGCGGTTAGAGCTCCATGCTCCTAACTCCGAAGGCTGCCGGTTTGATTCCCACATGGGCCAGTGGGCTCTCAACCACAAGGTTGCCAGTTCAATTCCTCAAGTCCCGCAGGGATGGTGGGCTGCACCCCCTGCAACTAGCAACAGCAACTAGACCTGGAGCTGAGCTGCGCCCTCCACAACTAAGACTGAAAGGACAACAACTTGAAGCTGAACGGCACCCTCCACAACTAAAATTTAAACGGCAACAACTTGACTTGGAAAAAAAAGAAAAAAGTCCTGGAAGTACACACTGTTCCCTTAATAAAGTCCTGTTCCCCTTAAAGTACTGTTCCCCTTCCCCAATAAAATCTTTAAAAAAATAAAAAATAAAATAAAAAATGAAAAGAAATGCCTAGGAATCAATTTAACAACAAATTTGTGAGACCTGTAAACAAAAAAACTAAATTTTATTGGGAGAAATTAAAGAAACTCTAAATAAATTGACATACTGTGTTCAAATTGGAAGAGTCAGTATTGTTAGAATGTCATCATGTCTCCTAAAATTCATCCATAGGTTCAATAAAATCCCATTCAAAATCCTAACAGTTTATTTTGTGGAAATTGATGAGTTGATTTTAAAATCATATGAAAATAAAAATGGCCAAAACTCGATATGGTAGAACTAACTCCACCAGTGGCACACATAACTTATTGTGCCACTATACTAATTGAGATGGGATAGAATTGGTATAAATGTAGACAACATATCAAATAGAATTAAAAAGATACATATATACATAGATAGATGATAGGTATAGATATGATATAGATACAGATGTAGATATAGATACTTGAATGATATCAAATAGAACACTTAGAGCAGTGGGGGAAATGACCAGCTTTTCAAATAATTACAGTATGCAGAGTCAACTGGCTATTTACATAGGAAAAAATGAAATTTGACCCCTTCCTCAAACTTATATAAAAAATTCAGTTTGGGGTGGATTGAAGTTTTAGTTGTGAAAAGCAAATAAGAATACTAGAAGTAGTAGATTAGTAGTGTATTCCTGACCTTTGGGAGAGAGTGATTTCTTAAACAGGTTACAAAAAGCATTAACAATAAAAGGAAATTTAATAAATCGGACTCCATTAAAATTACGAATTTCTACATATCAAAACATACACAAGAATAAAAAAATCAAGTTATGGGGAAAGATATGCATGAAACCAAAAATGTACAAAAGGAAATTGAAAAACAGGAAAAAATTTGACCAAGTTCTTCACAAAAATGAAAATCTAAATAGCCAATAACTTATTTTTTAACGTATGACCTTATTTATTTAGTATTTATCATAGATGTTAAATGGTCACAGGTAGTAACAATTTAAGCATTTACAAAATACCATTTAGATCTAATATTAGTATATCAAATGAAAGTATCAGAGAATCTGATGTTTATGGCATCAGCTTTTCAAGTTTAATTCAAAACAAATAGCCCATAAACTTCAGAAAATCAACAATTAATTCTGATGGTTAATTTTATGCATCAATTGACTGGCCACAGGGTGCTCAGATTAAACATTATTTCTGTCATGGCCAAAAAGATGATTTCAGATGAGGTCAGCATTTGAATGAGTGGGCTCAGTAGATCACCCTCCCCAGTAAGTAGGCATCATTCAATTCCTTGAGGGCTTGAATAGAAAAGATGGAGGTAGGAGGAATATGCCTTTTTTTACCTCCAGCCTCACCACTTTAGCTGGGGCATCTCATCTCATTTTCTGTGGCCGTCAGAATGGGATTTACACTATCAACTCTGGTTCTCAGGCCTTCAGGTACAGACTGCATGACATCACCTGCATTCCTATGTCTCCAGGAGATCCTGGGACTTCTCAGCCTCCATAATCACCAGCCAATTCCTCATACAGTTATACATACAGTTATATATGTCCTCCTGGTTCTGTTTCTCTGGAGAATGCAACCTTGCCAGTAATTAAGGAAATGCAAATTAAAATCACAAGATCCAAACATTCACAGGAATATCTAAAATTTAAGGCTATGAATCCCAAATATTGGCAAGAATTTGGAGCAATGGAAATTCTCAGATACCACCTATAATTATGTAATTTAGCACAACCACTACAATGAACTGAATGTTTGTCCTCCCAAAATTCATATGTTGAATCCTAACCCTCAATAGGACAGGATTAGGAGGTGGAGCCTTTGAGAGGTAATTAATCCATGATGTTGGCGCCCTCAGGAATGTAATTAGTACCTTTATAAAAGGTTCACCATAGAGCTCCCTTGCTCTTTCTGAAACGTAGGAGTATAGCAAAAAGTCAGCCGTCCACAACCAGGAAGAGAGACCGCACCAGAACCTCACCGTGTTCGCATCTTAATTTCAGACTTCCAGCTTCCAGAACTATGAAACATACATTTCTGTTGTTTATAAGCCATCCAATCTACAGTATTTTGTTAGAGCAGCCCAAACTAAGACAAACTGACTCACATTCTACTAAATTTGAACATGAATGTATCCTACGACCCAGCAACCCCACACGTAGGTATAAGCTCAATATGCAAGTGTGTAATGTGCCCCCAAATACTTGTACAAAAATGTTCATAGCAGCACTATACTTAAAAGCCCTAAACTGAAAATAACCCTAATCTCTATTAGCAGAATCAGTGAACACATAAATTGCTGTAACATACAATAGAATGCCAGACAGCTCTTAACATGAAAGAACGGCAAGTACATGCAGCAACATGAATGAATTGCGCAACGTTGAATGAAAGTAGATACAAAATATATACTATATGACTTACATGAAGTTCAAAAACAGGCAAGACTACTCTATGGGGTTTAGTCCTCCTAAAGAGAGTTTAGTCTTGTTTAATAGAGTGAAGGAGTATAGAGGGTGCATAAGGAAAGTTTCCGGGGCATTGGCAATATTCTAGCTCTAGACTTGGGCAGTGATTACATGATAATTCGTTGAGCTTTAAACTCTTGATTTGTGCTCTTTTCTGTAATGCGTTAAATTTCATTACAATTTTTTAATGTAGTCAAAAAGATGCTCGGCAATAATAAATTATTCCTAAACAAATTCCTAAAATCTCAGCTTAATCTCAGTCTGTGGTTGATGAGGGAAGCAATGACTTAAAAAGATAAAGAAAATATGTAATACATGAGAAATTCATGTAAGTGCTGTGATTTCTATGGGTAACCAAATGCTTTCAAGTGCCATTAGTTGTGATCATCTAATTGTGCTACTGAGAAGAACTAAATGAGACCTACTGCTAGTGGGACTACCCACTCGCATTTTGAGCATTTTGAGAGAAACGCAATAATTTAAATTATCAGGCAAGAATCTCAATGTAGAATTCACAATTTTTTATTGAGACAAGGAGACATGAATTTTAATTCCTTTCCTAACATGATAAAATTTTGTATTTGGAAGCAACACGTGAGATTACCTACTCAGTCTGACAGACAAAAAAATCTGACACCTGGAGAGGGTGAATAACTGGTCAAGATCAAGGTCAGAAGTGTGAAGGTGAATCTGGGGAAACAACTCACATCTGCTTCTAGTGCACAGCATTTTGCATTTCTCCAGGCCGCTTCCCCACCGTACCTGCTTTGGCTATTACGGTTGAAAAAAGGTTTTTCGTTTTTTTTTTTTGAAACCTAAGAATTTTGAAAGTTGTGTAACTTTTCTCTTGAGTTGCTCTTAAGAACAGCGTCTACTTTTTTTTAATGTGACCATCTTTGTACCACATTCTCGCAGAACTTTTACCAGAATTTACAGATTTGCAAATGCAACAAATGTTATTATTTAGAAATTAACTCCTTTACTTACATCCCAAATTTAGTTTTTAGAAAACAGTATAAGGTAATTCCTAGTAAGTAGGTAAAGACATACTTAGAGAAAAGTACCAGCTACCCAATAAGCATATATCTACATTTTATATCTGGGGGCCTCTGAGTTTCCAAACTACCCTACGAAAACAGTGGTGATAATAAATATCCTTTGTGGAAGAAATATGCAACAATAATTCCATTTTAGTTCTCTATATATTTTTATTCCTATTATTTCTATTACCTGGTAACCATGGAAACATATATCACAGAGACACTGCAGGAAAAACAAATCTGAAATATACACTTTGAAACACATTGGTACAAATGATGCCCCTTTCATAAACAATTTTACTTGGATTTTTTTCTCTTTTAACAGATTTTAAGTTATCAATTTGTAATTGCATGCCTAATAAAAGGGTTTTACCTATATGTAGGTACCAATTAGGGTATAAATCGTAAATTCCCATAAGGTTAATAAAGCCTATCCAGTGTATTTCTCTGGAAGCAGCTTTAACATTAATCATTTGTGCAAAACAAACCAAATATTTATTTTGCATAAATATCTCTGGAAGGGTTCACAAAATCCTGATAATGGTAGTCGCCTCTGAGAGAACTTAGAGAGAAAAATACTTATTTTTATTCTCTTTTATATTATTTATCTCCTATTTTAAAAAGAAAAAATTAAGCCCACACCTATGTACAACCTCATTTTACATTTTTTTAAAAATAAATTATCTTTATATTTTCCTCCACCTCCCCCCTTCAACCAGTAACCCTTTCCCAAACACACACATACAGAAGCTAATAATTTCCTAATAAATATATTTTGGCACTGACACTATTCCTCCAAAGGGCAGTAGGACAATTGATTACTAGCCTATCCCCACCTTCTCTCCCAGAGCTTCCATAGATAGTATCTCCTTTTAGACACTCAAAACATGAAAATTAGGAATCACATCTCTTTTCCCAGACAACAGCCCCTAAGTATCCCCTCTGCCAAAAACTGGCTAACCTAGGGCCTCCAGCAGGCATGAGTCCATTTCCCCATCAAGGGAGAGTTGCTATCAGATTCTTTTAAGGACACTCAGAGTGACTGTCCTATAATGCTAGAGAGAAAATTTTTGATACTCCTGGATTTTGACCACTTCTCACTTCTCACCCTGGAGGTAGAGTCAATTAGTCTGTTGGAGGACCAGAGCCATTGGACCACATTTCTCAGTTTAATGAAGCTAAAAAGACAGGATCCTAAGTAAACATCTAAGACGGGGCCACCACTCACCCACATCCTCTCTCTCTCCTTCTTCCTTCTTTCCTTCTTAAGAGAATATTGGGGAAAAGGATTAGCTCTGTTGAATGCAATACACAACAAGCACATTATCAGAATTCTTCATACCGTCTGCATGAGTTAGATATGATTGCCCCCATTCTGCAAATGAAAACACTGACACTCAGAGGTTAAGTTAACTGCTCACAAGTCAGGTCACAACACCGCTGATAAGAAGCAGAGCTGAGATCCTGTCTGATCCAAAAGCCCTAGCTTTCCCCTTAAACTCCACCATTTCAATTGCTCAGACCAAAAGCCTTGGAGTCGTCCTTGACCCCCTTGTTCTCTGACTATCCACATCTGATCTGTCAGCAAACCTTGTTGGTTCTGCCCCAAATACCGGTATATTCAAAATACAACCAGCTCCCACCATTCTACTGCAACCACCCTCACCCACACTATCCATTCTCTCTCTCCTGGGTGACTGACTACACGGCAGCCTGCTCTCTGTTCCTGCCCTTGTCCCTCAGTCTGTTTGTAACAACCAAAGTGACCCTCCTATAACCTAAGTCAGGCTGTCTCTCCCCTGCTAAAACTCTCCAAGGATTCCCCAGTCATGCCCAGAGACCCGCACGACTCTGCCTCTTTCACACACGGGGGCACACATGCGTGTGAGCACGCACACACACACACACACACACACACACACACACACCCTATAACCCCCCGATTCACTGCCACTTTCCGTCACTTGCAGCACTCCATCACGCTGCACACGCCAGTTGTACTCCTACCTCAGAGTCACTGAACTAGCTGTTCCTTCTGCCTGACACACTCTTCCCTCACATAGCCACATGATTCTTTCCCTTTTCAAAATTTCATTAAAATGTCACCTTCTCAATGAGGTCTGCCCTGAAATCATAGCAACACTTCTCCCCCCACCAACCACACCCTGATCTCCTTTAGGTTGCTTATTTTCCCATGGCATTTAACACCCTCTAAAATACTTTAGAATTTGTTATGTGTACTGTCTGCTGTCTTTCTCCTCACAAGTCAAATGTAACCTTCACGAGGTAAGGATTTGGGGGTTTTTTGTTCACCGATGTGCCAAGAGTCTAGCACAATACCTGGCACATTGTAGGTGCCCGATACATATTTGTTGTTGAACTAAACACTGCCTCCAGGCTATCCACTACCAGATCACTGGTTAGTTCTTGACTTTTCAAAATATCTTTGGGTCAAGTAGCTCATTAAAAATCTGATAAAAGCTGTGGATTCTCTCCCTAGGAAAACATACATTCACAGGAATGCATGTATGCATGGACATTTAAATAAGTTACTCTATTTCATTTCAGTGGGTCTCTGGACTTCCAGAAGAAACCAGAGACCATCCATGGAGACCTAACCCCACAAGAACACACAGACTACTTAGGTGTCATTCATGGGCTACGTGGGACACTGTGAATGGAGTAAGAGTTTCTACACTGCACAGCAAGTCCACAAAGCACCGGTGTCCCTTGTTGTGCAAACGCTGGAGTAGGGGCTGCCGGGAAAGGGCTTTGTGTAAGCAGAGGCTCAGAATAAGATTGTGCTAGGACCAGAGCAGCAGATACACAGCTCAGGTCCTTGTTCTTTTCTTCTTCCCTGCTACTATCAGGCTGACCACGCCTCCAACCCCACCAACCCTGCCCTGGATTGCATTTCGGTTAGATCAGGAAGCAGGATGGAGAAGGTCCACGAGTAGCTTTGGGGTCTACAGTGGTGGGTAGGAAGAAACTACCAAGTAGAGGCAGTTGGAAGAGCAAGAAAATTCCAGCGGCCTCCCACCTGGGACAATCATTCTCAGTGATTCATTCATTCAGGTATGTGTGTAAATACTTCAGAAACTCCCTGAACAAAGAGAAAAATGAAAATGTTTAAGGGCTTTTTATTTCTCTTCAGGGGGAAAAAAAATCTCTACAAATATATAATCAAAATCAATCAGAATTACAAAGTACTAAAGAATGGAAAATATTTGTTGGAACACAAAAGATGTTTTACAGAAATGCATGATCTCAATTTTCTTTGCAATGGTATAAATAGTAGACCATTAATTAAAAAATTATCATACTAACAGAGTGACTCCACCTAGAATATTTGGCCATTGGTGTCCCATTTCCTTTCCTCCCACAGAAAGAGAGTTCAGGTAAGTAATAGCAGGAGCAGAGATGAGAGGGAATAGAGATGTCATTCCAGGAATTAGGAAGCAAACACAAAATTCAACGCAACCAGGCTTTTTCGGGATAGCTATTGAGAGCAGAGTAATGAAATTGAATAGAACAACTGCTTTAAATGTCTGCGTACAGGGCCAATGTAAAGAAAAGAGGCCTTGAAAAGTCAACTGGTATGGGGAAAGCAGCATCTGGCAAGTGAGAATAGAGCGCAGCTAGAGCAAACACACAAAGCAGGATAAAACATCTATTGAAAAAAGTTGATTTCATTTGTTAGAATTCCAGAAACACTGAAAATGTTGTGATAAGGGTTGCCAGGTAAATGGCAACAGTGTGGATTCTTCTCAGGACCACATGTGTAAAATCTATGCTGAAAAATATCCCCACAGACTGAAGAGAAATACTGAAGAAAGGCATTTGGTTCTATCAGGAAGTAACAGACAGAGCCCTCTGTCCCCTGTTGGATAGCCCTAAACTCTGTCGACCCCTAAATATGGCCGTGAAATAGCATTTGTTAGAAACAGAACACTCATCCTTGAGGATCACCCCATGTTTACATGAACCCCTCGTGTCTACACTCTCATCAGGCTTCAATCAAGCTTGACTTGGTGGAGTGGTCACAAGACAAGGTCACTGATGCCAAAGTGTGACTTCCTGGACCACACAACTTGAACTGTCTTACTGCCACCTCCAAAATAAATAGGTCCGAGAACTTTATGAATGCTATATGTCTACCATCTCTGCTCCAGAGCTCCAGACTTAGAGCCCTAGTGAAATCTGGGCAGAGACAGGACTGCACATTGGTTCCAAGACACTGTCCTGAGAACTTCAACTCATGCACCCACCTAGGCACTGTTTGCTTCATGTCCCAAGACCTACCTACTCCAGGTAGGTCTCCATGGCCAAGGAAGCAGCTAGAAGTTCAAAGTGTCTTTAAGAGCAAGTTCTAAATCTCCTGGAAAGTTCAGGAGAACCCAGTAAGAGCTATCCTGAGCCCTCACTCACTGCGACCTACATCCTCATGGCCTTGGAATCCTAGACTCTAGAAGGAGTCTTCCTGCATTTGCTTTTTCTTCTCCAACATCTCTGCCCATCTTTAATCACTCAATCTCTGCTTAAAATTCCCTCCATACAGCTCTCCTGTTATACTAAGCTGACCACTTATTTCTTCCCTCTCCCACTGTAGGGAATCAATCTAAGTGTTTACATATGTGAATCCATAAGATATTTGAACAGAGAGATACCAGACACATCACCAGTTAATGTAGAATAAGACAAATACCCTTAAATCTCAGACTAAGAAAACGTAATTAGCAAAGTAACTTTAGGTTTAAAGCTTGCAATATCAATTATAAGCATATAGATACAAACATATGGATAAAGCACAGTCTTCAAAGTTCTTTTCAACTTTCCTTAGGGTACTTGTTGACTATCAGCCTTAGACTTAGATGAAGCTTACCACTGCTTGGGGCTGAATTTACAAATATCAGGTCCCCCTGGCACACCCAAGGTTTTGCGTCATATCTTATAAGAAAGAATAGTAGCCTCTGGAAGCAAAACTAAAGATTTTTGAGTACCTGCCAAAAGGTTATTCTAAGTCAAAAGCTACAAAACAAGGTAAATTTGCCACAAAAATACAATCAAAAGAATGTTAAAGAGTGATCAGGATATGCCTAAGAAAAATAGGATATGCCTAAGAGCAGAGCAAATAATATTAATCTCTAAACAAACTCTAAATGGCAAACCCTCAGGCTGATTTTCCAGAAAATTTCTTACTCTCCCACTTTTGGGCACAAGCATTTACAGAGCTACTAGGAAAATCTGTATGAAATCCTCAGAAATCCCAATGAAGTCATGGCAGCAACAACAGTCACATAACACTGTGATGGTTGTGAGGCGTTTTCACGTTTCATGCTTGGTATGACCCACTACCTACCTGCCAGGGAAGGTAGGATGGAAATTATCAGCCTCATTTACGAACAAAAATACTGGATCCTACAAAACTTTTTAAAAGCTAAATGAATTGACAAGATTACCTAGCTAATAAGGGGGAGAGCCAGGATGAGAGCTCACACTTCAGATTCCAAATCCAGAGCCTCTCTCCAGCCTGTACTGATTCCTGTGACGTGCTCCAAGCATTGGTGCAGGACACATGACTGGGAGAGTGCCTGAGGCAGTTCTGGGTTAGCAAATGTGGCCCCTCCACACTAAAGTCCTCGATAGCAGCACAGATTGGGGTAAGAAGTGGCAAGAGGTGAGGTGACAGGGGAGGGGGGGTGATTATGGCCTACTTTTGTAAAACTCGTCCTGACATGGTTAGAATTTGAACATTCTTAATTGTGCCCACAGTTGCACTGTGTCACAAATAAATAAATGTCATTCATATTTAATGCCAGAAATTTCTTATTATTTTCTGTTCTTAGTCGTAGTTTTACTTTTTCAATTTTGTTCCTGTAGCCTAATATTAAATTTAATCTCTCCTCAAGAAATATAAGCAAGTTGGTGGGAGGGAAGAAAGTCTTAAAAGACTGCTCAGAGGGATTGGGGAAGTCCAACCTCAGATTAAATATTTGCCTCTGATAATTCTTAAGTAGATAAGGGAATATTAAGAACAGATATCCCAGAAATCCTAATACGTCCATGAAATAATTTAGTTCCATTATAATTTAGTTCCCAAGCTTTTTGTGCAGAAAACATATCACACAGAATGCATGACATCATGTATACTACCATTTGTATTAGAAATAGTAAAATAAAAATACATATTTGTATTTACTTGAATATACATAAAGAAATTCTGGAAAAATGCATAAGAAACTAATAGTCCTGGTTTCCTGGCTGGAGCTGGAAAACAGGGACTGACAAGATGGACTCAGGGTAGAGGGAGACTTCATGGTATAAGTTTTTGTATATTTCAATTGTGAAATATGTGAGTGTATCACACATTCAAGTACATTTTTAAAAATTCAATTGAATTATTTTTAAAATTATATGTATTATACCTTGAAATTTTGAAATACATAAAATCCCACATGAATTTAGAAATTATAGATTTTATTAGGTTAACTATAAGGAACAACTAAATTAGATAAGTCCTCATTAAGAAATCCTAAAACACATATGAATTTTATACCTTTCTTGTGATAAATCCTTTTATCAATGTTTATATGAAATCATGTTTTTATACTTCCAACAAGACTAAATTTCCTTAAATCATTAAACTTTCCTCAGCGTTGATAATCGTAGATCTTGAATTTCCGAGGAAGGATAATCCCAATTTCTTGTCATTTTAATAAAAGATATTTGTTTCAAACAATAATATTATATCTTAGCAATACTTTTCATAAAAATGTATACAAAAAACAGGAAAAAATATTCTTTCTCAGGATATATGTCCTGTATTCAGTTCTAAAAATGCAGTCATTTTATCATAGGTTCTTTTACCAGACATTTGAAAAGTATTTCAAAAGATCTCTGAATCACCTGTATTTTCTCCATTTAAAATGTAGAAACATAAATTAGTATCCTATTCTCAGAAATCCAACTCCATTTCTAACATATGGGTTGTATACTGGGTTAATAGTAGAAAGTCCAACATTAGGCACCATAACAGCACATAAATTGGAAAGGTAAACAAGGCCCACTTGCTCCATGCCAGGAATTGAAGTCTAGTCCTTCCATTGATATGAAGTCATTGAATTTTAAGTAGTTAAGTAACATTATCAATTATACATTTAGAAAGATCACTTGGGTTGCAGGGTGGATAATAGAATTAGAATAGGGAATTCCAGCAATTATTAGATGGTTCAGATGAGAGTGTGAAGAAAGGAAGGGTCATGGGAACAACCAGAAGGGGATAAATGTGAGAGATTATCAGAAGGCAGGACTAGCAAGAATCACTGACCAGTTTGGACACAGAAAGTACTTTGACCACCCAACCTCTGATGTGAGGAATGAGTGGAGAATGCCTATGAGCTGGACTTGTGGTGATCACTGTTTTGGGTATATAACTGTTGAATAACTACTGTGCACACCTGAAATGAATATAATATCGTATGGTAGCTATATTTTAATAAAAATCTTTTTTAAAATTCTCTGCAGGTTTGGATGTTTCCTACGTTGGCATGACCTGAATAAAGACTGGCAAATTTGATCATTAACAACAACAAAAAACTGATAAGCTGGATGTAGCCTACTTTGCTGACCCCTGAACTAGAAGAAAAACTAAAATTTGAATGAGAGAGGAAAATAATTAGAGTACATTGCTTAGCTTATATGAACAACATTCATATATCTAATAGTCTAAATTCTAAATATTGACTTTAAGCAAAAAATGTGGTATAATTATAACAGGAGGAGTGGGAAATCAAACTCCCAACTCTCAAACAGGAAGTAAACAGATTGCCTAATTAATAAAGAGACTGCAATACAAGAACATTTTTAAGAAACACCAGAAGAAATACTTAAAGTGTTTAAAGTGACTAGCTCTGGGTAGAGTGCCTGTAAGAACGGAGGAGGAAAAAGAAGGCTACTGTTTTTGATACAAGACCACTAGTATTATGATTTGCTTTTTAGCTATGCATATGGAGTATTTAAAATAAAAATAATCCTAAACTATATAAATATGAGAGAGACAGACAGACAAAAAGGGTCATTACAAGATAGGGGATCACAGAAATTTCACTCCTAGATATCTATCCAGAGAAATCCAAAACTCTAATTCAAAAAAATTTACGCACTCCTATGTTTATTGTAGCACTGTACACAATAGTCAAGACATGGAAAAAAATTTTAATTGAAACACAATTTATGCTTTCCTTCTATAACCAAAAAAAAAAAAAAAAGAAAAAGAAAAAAAAAGACATGGAAACAACCGAAATGCCCATTGGTAGATGACTGGATTAAGAAACTGTGGTACATTTATACAATGGAGTATTACGCAGCCATAAAGAAGAAAGAAATCTTACCATTTGCAACAGTATGTATGAACCTAGAGAACATTATGCTAAGTGAAATAAGTCAGACAGAGAAAGACAAATACCATATGATCTCACTTATATGTGGAATCTAAAGAAAAGAATAAATGAATGAACTAATCAGAAACCTAGAGGAAAAACTGAGGGTTGCTAGATGAGGTGGGGGGATAAGAGGAATGTGAGGGGATTAGAAACCACAATTAGTAACCACAAGATTGCCACGGGGATAGGAAAGTCAATTTGGGGAATATAATCAATAACATTGTAAAGATTTTGTAGGGTATCCAATGGACACTTGTCTTATTAGGGAGACCACCACAGGGATGGTGTAGATGCCTGGTCACTGCACTGTACTCCTGAAGCTGAAGCTGAACAATAATGACTGTCAACTACAATTTTATTTATATGTATAGTTACAAGAAGTGAAGTACAGCATTAGGAATAGAGACAGCGGAAATGTAATGGTTGTATGCGATGTCAGAGGGGTAGTAGATGGGGGATGGGGTGTTATCACTGTGTGAGGGATATAAATGATAAATGTCTAAAAAAGGGGGGGATCAAATATATGGTGATGGAAGAAGAACTGACTCTGGGTGGTGAACACACAATGTGATATATAGATGATGTATTACAATATTGTATACCTGAAATTGTTAGTAAATGTTTTACTAACAATTGTCACCCCATTTAACTTTAATTTAAAAAAAAGCCCTCAAATGAATCAGGGCTCCTGTGCTGACAGTCCTTACATGGTGATATTTCCTTCCATCAAGAGGGGCATCTGTTTTTCTCTACCCTCTTAATCTGGGCTGTCTTCGTGCCTTTCTTTGGTCAAAAGATTGTTGAGGGTTCGGAACAGAAAACACATAGCAGTTACTGTTCTATTTCTGAAATCCAACTGGACACAAGTTCTCAGGTACTCTGGCTCTGGGGGCACGGAGTTTTTCTGATTAGACCTGGTTCTACCATCTGGCATTTGTTCCATTATCCACTATTTTCCTCAGCGCTCGATTCCACCTTCTAGGCTCTTGACTCCAATCATCCTTCCCTTTTCGTTAGAAATGACCCATGTTTGAAATTCAGTTGTTTTTTCATAAAGAAAGAAAAAGAAATGTGCACATTCTCTGACCCAGCATTCCTCAGAGAATGTACCCAACTGACTCACTTAAAACATACATATATATATCATGTGTATATTTAATTGCAATATGGCAAATAACATTATTTAATTGCAATATAACAAATAACAGAAAAACTAGAAACGATATAAATCTATCAGTAAAGGAAGTTCTATGACAAAATTTTTGAATTAAAAAAGAAGGTGTATATGTATGTATGTATATGAATGTATATGTATGTATGTGTATATATATGTGTGTGTGTGTATATATATGTATTTATGTATGTATATATGCATTTCTACAGGGACAAAAAGTATCTAAAACAATATACCCTACCATTAAGAGTGACTTTGGGAATTGAGATTGGGCCTAAGGGAAAATAAGTGGTGCTAGGCATTGATTTTAATTTTGACTTTATATACATCTATACTGTTTCTCTGAAAAAGAAAGTTTTTTCATACTTAGCATGCATCACTTTAATATATGTGTATACATACATATACACACAGATTTTATATATATATATATATATATATATATATATATATATATATATATATATATATATATATATTTCTGGCTATTTCTAGCAAAGTGTTCTGACATTTGGGCATATAGATGTGGTTGTTATTTCCACATCTGGTTGGGGAAAAACCTCCAGAATTCCAATAACAAAAAAAAACCTGTTATTTTTTATTATTCCCTTCCAGTTCTAGTCCCAATGCATTTGATCTTTTTACATAATTATAATCAGAATAAAGATAAAATTTGGTGTTGTCTTTTGTGACAATATACTCTATTTACCAACGTTTCTGCACATAGTTTTCAAAACTACCATTTTATATGGCTGTGCAAGCTCCATTAAGTACAGGTGTCATAGTTTATTTGACTATTTTGCTGGCCATCTGCCTTTATCAACTCTTTAAAGATAGATATTCTAGAAATGGAGAGGGAAAAGTTAAGTGTTTCGCCTTAATTGGTGGGAAAGAGGTTGCTGACAAGGGAGGGCTGTAAGGTGTCTGTCACCTCCCTAAGTCTAGGGTCACCTGCACAGCCCAATGCTCTTGTAGATCAGCGTGCAGCTGAGGACCGTGGTGAAGATGCAGATCTAGGAGACTTTGGCATGTAATGGTCATTCAGGACATGGGGCTCTGAGGGGGTGAGCCAGGTCTACTGTGCGTAGTCACCGAGGACAGGACTTTAAAGGGCAGTGACATTTAAAGGAGAAACAGAGGAAACAAAATGCAAAGGAGACTAAGGAGGAATGGTCAGAAAGCAACAGTAGTGTCCTAGAAACCCCGAGAAACTGAGGCCGGCAGCAGTGTGATGACGTGCGCAGTGGCAGAGCTGACTCCGGAATGAATATACAGAGGGTGCCAAAAAAATGTTTACACATTTTAAAAAAGGAAAAAAAAACTGTATTAAAACTGTAATTCTCAATTCAATATATACCAATAAGAAAAGATGAATACAAGTCATGTGTATACACTTTTTTGGCACCCCTGGTGTATATATATATATATATACTCATATACATACATTTACATATATATATTTTTTAAGAGCACATCCACGCAGAAGAGAAACCAATAATAACCACAAGGGAATGTCTGTCCAGTTTTAGTCTCAGTTCCCTTTCTAGTCTCGTAATTCTTTCATTTATTTAGCCAACACTTCACTGAGTGTCAGGCACTGTACTATGCCCTAGCCAGTCAACAGCAAACAAGATAGACCAAGTCTCTGCCCTCGAAGACCTTGCACTGTGGTCTGAGATGAGTAAACAGGTGATTAGAATACAGCACGTGACAAGGTGCTATGACAGAGAGGAAAACAGTTTGCTGAGGGATCCTATAGAAAGAATAGGCTTCTAGAGTTCTAGTTCTCTATTTCTCATGATAACTCCACAAATGGCATCCTAATTTTACACATCAGTGGCACAGCTCTGCTAATGTTTGTTCTGAATGATGTGTCTGCTACCAGTGTCCTAACCAACTCATCCTTCTGGAACTACAAGTCTGAGGCTCAAGGCCCACATCACAGTAAAATGCCCTTGGTAATGAACTCCACCCAGTAGCACTTCCTGCTGGCCTTTCTACACAGATGAAAATCAGAATTTTAACAACCCCCAGCAGATGGTAAGTCTCTTAAATATGGAGGAAGATTTCCAGATTACAAAGAGAAAAAAAAAAATCTAGTCAAAAAATTAGAAGATAGACAACTCAGGATATGGCCTGTTTTTAAACAATAAATCATATATTCATTCAACACATTATTTTTGAGTACCAACCATTGTTTTATGCATGGGGATACAGCAGTGAATGAAAGTCTCTGATCTCATGGTGTTCACATTTTAGTGGAGGGAGAGGGACAAAAACAAGTCAGCAAACAACTTCCAAATGTGTTAGGAGTGACCAAGCACACAAAGTGGATCAGCAGGGACAGGAGCAAGTGTAGTTTCAGGCAGGATGAAATAAAAGATCTCTGCACTGAAGCCTGAGGGAGGTGAGGGCCATTAAAAGCTGTGTAATAGATCTTTTCCTTTTTTCAAAAGAAAATTAGAATATTATTCATATATTAAGACATACACTTAAACATAAGGTTAAAATTATTAAGTCATTAACCAAACATCAGACAAATTGACAGACCTCAAACAAATGTCAGAACTAAGCCTTAAATCTAGAGTCTCCAGGAAATCACTAACACTGAAAAATGGTGCTAAAGCATTCATGAATTTAAATCCTAAGTCAATGGGAAAAGATCAGTTACTCAAATTGTTTTTTTAGCTTTAAGATATTGTTTAAAGCAAAGCCTTTCAACATTGCTCTTCCCATCTAACAGAGTGTCTAAAGAAAGATAAGATCCATTCATTCATTAAATGGAAGGAGGTTCATTAAAATACTTGCTAAAGACCCTCCTGGGTGTGTCAAACCTACCAGAACAGTGTCCCTTCCTCTCCTTTCACTCAATTCTAATTAAGTCAAATCTCACCACAAAGAAACACCTGTTGTTTCAAAGAGGCCACATAAAATGGAGGATAATAAGACTGAAGAAAAGATTTTAAAAGCACACAAACTTCTATATTAAAATTAAAACCTTCTCTTTTAAAACAAAAAAATTAAAAATAGGTATTAAATTGGCAATTAAAAGGTCATATTTTTAACTTACGTAGCTAAAAGGAATAAATACAAATGAAAGGAAATAATTCACTAAAGATTTTAAAAGGCAGGTATTCTTGCAAAAAAAAAAAATATCAAATTTAAAGTCCATCACTGTTCACCGGAACAAAGAATGGGAAGTAAAAATTTTAATGCTTTTCCCAAACTAATCATTAAAATTTAGTCGGGAATTTAAATTTATCTGTAAATTTCATATAACATTAAAGAAGAGGGTGACATTTTTGTATTCATTAGGAAAAAGCATAGGTTAAGAGGTCCCAGTCCAGATCTACCAGCCAGAATCTCTGGTGCCCTGGAAGCAGCTTTTAGCAACCACTGCTACCATATTTCCCCCAAAATAAGACCTAACCGGAAAAGAAGCCCTAGCATGATTTTTCAGGATGACATCCACTGAACATCAGCCTTAAGGTGTCTTTTGAAGCAAAAATTAATATAAGACCCGGTCTTATTTTGGGGGAAACACGGTATAAGACACCAACTTAAATCATGCCACAGCCAAACAATATAAGGATATGTAAAGCCAATCATTTTTAAACATTGTAAATATTGATATTTCACAAGTATTCATTAGAAAGCAAGATCCTTTCAAAGCTCATTATGAATAATATTATTTCGTGTTTACATTGTCAATACATTTCTCATGCTGGTATTATCATGTTTAACAGAAAAGAATCCCAGCCCGAGAAAGATTAAGGAACTGTCTGAGGGTCACTGAGCTGTCAAAGGGCAGAGCAGGCTTCTAAACCAAGACACTTTCTACTGCAACACATAGTTCCCATGTGGAAGGCCAAGGAATGAAGCAGTGGACAGCAGGGGCCCTAGAGAGAAGTGTCCTCTGATCCCACTCTCCCTTTCCTACTGGCTGGGGTATCTCTGAAGCACACTCCTTTTCACAAGTATCTGCCTGGGGATTTCATTGCCTCCATGCATTATGAGTACATCCAAGTAGTCACTCATGCTACCTTCTTTTTAATTTCCTCAGAATCCTGCCTAATATTCTTAACAGAGGAAAAGTTCAACAGATCTATGTGCTCTGGACCAATTATGAGAAGAAGCTGTCATGAAAACTGGGACTCTGCCTCATCTATTTACCCCTGGTCTGGCAAACTGCTATATGTCCTGTTCTAAACTCTCTGTGAAGCTTTTATATACTCCTGGTTAATAAATCAAACGTTCCCAAACTTGTATGTCCATCAGAATTACCTGGGAGCTGATTAAAAATGAAAACCCTTGGGGCCCTCTCAAACCCACTGAAGCAGAACTTATGTTCTTGAACCAGCTTTTGGGAACCACTGCAAATATACAGCAGTAAGAATAAACAAAATATGGTTTTAAACCAAGTTATCCTATTCTTAGATTTTAATGTGTTCAGATTAAGAAACGAACACAATTTGAAAGAATTAACTAGATCTAGGTAGATGGAGGCACCCTGTCCTGGACTGGAAACAGGCAGGAAATACAAAGTGCTAAAGGTTACACTGCCTACCCCCAGGGTGGTGGAACTAAGCCTGGAGTAAATATCAGCAGCCCTAGATTCAGGAGTCAGCTCTGCCACTGCGCCCGTCATCACACTGCTGCCGGCCTCAGTTTCTCGGGGTTTCTAGGACACTACTGTTGCTTTCTGACCATTCCTCCTTAGTCTCCTTTGCATTTTGTTTCCTCTGTTTCTGCTTTAAATGTCACTGCCCTTTAAAGTCCTGTCCTCGGTGACTACGCACAGTAAACCTGGCTCACCTCCTCAGAGCCCCATGTCCTGAATGACCATTACGTGCCAAAGTCTCCTAGATCTGCATCTTCACCACGGTCCTCAGCTGCACGCTGATCTACAAGAGCATTGGGCTGTGCAGGTGACCCTAGACTTAGGGAGGCGACAGACACCTTACAGCCCTCCCTTGTCAGCAACCTCTTTCCCACCAATTAAGGCGAAACACTTAACTTTTCCCTCTCCATTTCTAGAATATCTATCTTTAAAGAGTTGATAAAGGCAGATGGCCAGTAAAATAGTCAAATAAACTATGACACCTGTACTTAATGGAGCATTGCACAGCCATATAAAATGGTAGTTTTGAAAACTATGTGCAGAAACGTTGGTAAATAGAGTATATTGTCACAAAAGACAACACCAAATTTTATCTTTATTCTGATTATAATTATGTAAAAAGATCAAATGCATTGGGACTAGAACTGGAAGGGAATAATAAAAAATAACAGTTTTTTTTGTTATTGGAATTCTGGGTAATTTTTCCCACTAAGAAATTTCTATTAATATTATTATATGATTTGTAATGGTTAATTTGTATGGTTATCTACTCTCCATAACAAGTTTGAAGAGCTAAATAATAATGTAACAGTTGCTTGTTAATTTGAAAACAATAATATGCTATAAAGCAACCCAAGCTGCTCTTATCAAATATATCTGTTATATCAACATAGTATGGAAATAACAACCACATCTATCTGCCCCGATGTCAGTACATTTTGCCAGAAATAGCATCTTCCAAACCAGAATATCGTTAAGCTTAAGAGATAAATGGGGTTATTACAATTACTTTGGAAATGGGGAAACTGAGGAACAGAAATATTTTAGGACTTACTCAAATGCTAACCACAAATCAGAATGAATTTACAACTCATCGATACTTGACTAACAACCAATGAATCAAGATAATATAGTGTTGGGGTAGCTGGTTAGCTCAGTTGTTTAGAACGTGGTGCCGGTAACACCAAGGTTGCCGGGTTCAATACCCCCATGGACCACTTTGAGCTGAGCCTTCCTTAAAAAAAAAAAAGAAATGTAATACAGTGTTCCTTTTACTTAAATTATACTGTGTCTTAAAAGCTAAGAATGCTGTATTATCTTGATTCATTGATTTCATATCTTATAACATGCTCTTTCTATTTGCTTAGAAGATTTTTTAAAAAGATTTTATTGGGGAAGGGGAACAGGACTTTATTGGGGAACAGTGTGTACTTCCAGGACTTTTTTTCCAAGTCAAGTTGTTGTCCTTTCAATCTTAGTTGTGGAGGGTGCCGTTCAGCTTTAAGTTGTTGTCCTTTCAGTCTTAGTTGTGGAGGGCGCAGCTCAGCTCCCAGTCCAGTTGTCGTTGCTAGTTGCAGGGGGTGCAGGCCACCATCTCTTGTAGGAATCGAGGAATAGAACTGGCAACCTTGTGGTTGAGAGGGACCAACTGAGCCATTCCAGAGCTCAGTGGCAGCTCAGCTCAAGGTGCCATGTTCAACCCTAGTTGCAAGGGGCGCTGCCCATCATCCCTTGTGGGACTCGAGGAATTGAACTGACAGCCTTGTGGTTGAGAGCCCACTGGCCCACGTGGGAATCAAACCGGTAGCTTTCGGAGTTAGGAGCATGGAGCTCTAACCGCCTGAGCCACCAGGCCGGCCCCAGAAGATTTTTTTTTTATTCTCTGATACTCATTGATACATGATGGATGACTTTCAAAGACAATGTTGTAAATAGAATCTTTGATTTCAGTGGTCAGTTTACGTGCAAAATAAAATTGAAATTGAAGTGCAGTTATATATGTCTTCACTTATTTTCTACTCAATAGAATAATGACCCCTTTGGTAAGCTAATTCTGATATTGTTATGACTACAGGTTACTGAGCTTTATAAAATGACCAAAAAAAAAAGTAAATCACTAATAAGAACCTATTCAACATGCAATACAATTCGAAGTCAGAGTTCTTTTGCATTATTTGGTCTATTGATTCTGGATTTCAAAGAAATATAAACCGCAGCCAAGGTACTGCTAATCTATTTTAGAAGCAGCACACTGTTATTTAAAAATAACATTATTCTGACACATTTAGCCAATTCTAATCTGTCACTTCATGTATATGCTAAAGTCAACCACAAGAATCCCTCTGTAAACACAAGTCACAAGAGCTCTGAAAACTCAGAAAATGATAGTTTCTTTGACCATTTCCCAAATTCTAAACAGTTATAGACTTAAGAACGAGACATTTTTCCCCTTTGCATTGACAGGTTCACATGCCTGTCAATCAACCTATTTTGTAGACCTCCACACCCCTCCTTTTTTTTTCCTTAAGAGCCCAAGTTGAAAAATTCTGCAGAGGGGTACGTGTTTTTTTTTTTACTTAAACTATTGGGAATGTTTGGAAATACCATCCACCAATAATTTTTGAATGATCTGCAAATTCAAGGGCCCAAATTCCACTCCCTTCTTGATGAAAGCCCCAATAATGAATCTTGTTTTACTCTTTTCTAACATGGTACTACAGGTAAATTTCATTTTACTCTTTAGATGAGAAGCACTAAGTGGTAACTTTCAGTATTCAGGCCACCAACCTCTTTTGGTTGGCCCCCACAAAGTTTTTAAGAATTAAGCCAACATATAAAAGTCAGTTAAATTCACATATTAGTCCAGATACCCAGTTTCTCTCAAAAGATTGGCAATATTGGCCCCCCTGGGCCTGCGTCCCTACATGGCAATAATTCAGCAGATGGGGAGAACAGCCTCCTCCTTTACACAGCAGTGAATCTCCAGTTGACCACAGTCCCTGCTAACCAACTTCCAAATCCTACTGTCTCCCTGACACCAAGATCTCTGTGAAACCCAGCTAATTTCATATAATTATGCTGCCTGCCTGGTTTCTGTAGGCATCTGAATTTCTGACCTTTTCTGATAAAATGTTTTCTATGTCCTTTCATTAGCATATATTGTACATCCACTGAATGAAAGGCTCCTTGGAGGAGTCGTGAGAAATAGCAGGTTACAAATCCTTGACATCAGGGAACTTAAACTCTAGCAGCAGGAATCGAAAGGCAGGCAGAGTGATAGTGCAAGGTCCTTAGAGTTCAATCCCATACAATGGTCTAACACAGCATTGGCTGATTGAATTATAATGTGAGCCACGTATGTAATTTTAAATTTACTAGCAGCCACATTTAAAAGTTTTTGAAACGGTGAAATTAACTTAATATGTTTTATGTAAAGTAATATACCCAAAATCTTATCATTTCAACATAGAATCAATGTAAAAAACTACTAATAAGATATTGGCATCTTGTTTTTGTACTGTCTTTGAATCCAGTATGTAATTCATATTTACAGCACATCTTAATTTGACCTAGTCACGTTCCAAGTGCTCAAAAGTCACACGTGGACAGTGGCTACCGTATTGGACAGCACAGGTGTAAAGCAACAAGGAGGAGCCCAAATGTAGTGGCAGCTTATTGGACTGGAGAAATCAAGGAAGGCTTCATGGTGAAAGTACCACAGGAAAATAAATAAGATGCTTACGAGTGGAGATGAGGCAGGTTGGGAGCTTTTTATAATGGTGAGAAAGCAGAACAAAAGCAAATAAGTGACATATCTATTTGGGGAATTAAAGGAACTTGAACATCAGGAGACAGAAGACAAGGAGAAAACAGGGTTAAGATGGAAAGGGATGTCTGAATGAGTTTATCAAGGACATTGGCTGTTCTGCCAAGGAGGTTAAGATTTTATTCTCTGGGTAATGGGGGAGCCACCAAGACCTGTTGAGCAGGAAAGTGGTTTCTCATATATGCTATATTCTCATGTATATTTTAGGATAGAGGGTTTATAATCCGGGACTAATACAACACAAATCAAATTAGTCAGGTCTGAATTTATGTAAATAGGGTTAGAACACAAGGCCGGAAGCACCAGAAGGTTGAAATCCATTTAATACAAAGAATAATTTTCTAAATTGTCAGTATTGCCAAGAGAACTATGTGTGCTTCTCTAGGAGGTTGTAAATCCAGCTTCAGGGATGTTTAAAGCAGATGCTAGACAACAACTCTTCAGGAATCAGGTGAAGTAGAGGAGCTCTTTCGTCCCCTACAATACACAGATTGCACCCCTACACTCCATTCCCTTCAAGCACGCTATAACTGCATGCCTTTCTCTCCCATTCAAGACAGCATATTGGAATGCAAGGGACAGAGAGTGCTGTTATTACTGAGATAACCTTGAGTCTGTTCTAATTTATTTTTTAAAAGAAAATAAATCACTCTCAACCTTTGTTACTTTATTATTAGG
Source organism: Rhinolophus hipposideros (assembly GCF_964194185.1). Classification (NCBI taxonomy): domain Eukaryota; kingdom Metazoa; phylum Chordata; class Mammalia; order Chiroptera; family Rhinolophidae; genus Rhinolophus; species Rhinolophus hipposideros. The sequence continues at coordinate 64,599,673 of NC_138048.1, forward strand.
CAGGGTTAGATGAAGAACATTTAAATCTCTTGAGAGCTGGTATGAGAATTCCTCTCAGAAAACTGCCTTTGTTGGGGAAAATGCTTTAGTAGCTCCACTTGGGATAGGTGAGTGGACAGGGCAGGAATGTCACCTGAACCCAGGGATTCAGAGGAGAGGGTGAAACTACACGGCATGAGACAGAGAGCAATTTGTTTGCTCTTTAAGGGGAAAGGGGAAGAAGAAAAGAAAGTCAGGGTAGGAAGAGAAGAGGCAAGAGCCACTGAAACTGTTGGGAGACTGAAATGCTCAGATATTCAATCAAGTTAACAAACTCAGAAAGTGGGTAGTGTGAGTGGGTTTCATGAGGTAAACTAGTAGAGGCACTAAATTTTGGATCCAGGCGACAAAAAAACAAAACAGAAAACATTTGGCAGATGCAAAATGCTACACCAGAGGAAGCCTCAAGAAAATAAGCCCTTAAGAATGTCAAGAAATATGGGGACCACTGAGGACTGGGGTTCGAGTCATATTAACTTAGAATCCTACGGTAAAGGGGGTCAACTATACCATGACAGAAGGAGATTTGACTTTCGGTGGTGAACACTAAATGTAATATACAGATGATGTATTATAGAATTGCATACTTGAAACCCAAATAATCTTATTAGCCAATGGCACTCCAATAAATTTAATAAAACTAAAAAAGAAAGAAAGAAAAAGAATCCCAGGGGCAGGGAGACAGCCCTGCTCACCTCCGTCCACAGCGCTTACAGGAGAGCTCACGTCAGATAGCCATGACTGAAAAGAGCCACTAGGAAGGGCAGTCAGCCCTAGACTGTGCATTGGCAAAGACCTCGCTGGGGACGCTCCCATCCCTGACGTGAGATGACGACAGCTGGTTTCAGCAGCTACACCGCACCTGTTCTGAACCACATCAGTTGTAGTTTACCTGTGCTCCTCCAAGTCAAGTCTGATGAGACGGTGTGCCAGAGAGACCTCCGGGTTACAGAAAAGAATCCCGCACCTCCTACAGGGCCCATTTTGTCTGATGGCAAAACGTCAAAAACCTTGTCATGTTTAAATAAGCATGAATAGATTATTCAATTATTATTCGATCGTTACTGATAATTAATTATTAAAGTCCAAATTTAGTTTTAAGATAAAACTTGAAGACTTCCAAGTGTGGCAGACCTTGGTAATTCCAAGCCTCCTCAGCAGATCGCGGACATCTGCGCTTCACTGTCCCCTGCTGGACGGACGGAGACTTCAGTGGGCAAGTTTGGGAAGCCCTGGTCTAAACCACACTGAAATCCTGCTCAAGCAGAGCCCCAAAGATCTACTGTCACATCACAGTTAACTGCAACTTGCCTTTGATTTGATGCCAGTTTCCAAGCAGCCTTGGGGACCCATCTGGTAAGCTGCATAAATCAGCCTCATTATCATCATCACGTGGCATTTAAAGGCTCATACAAATGCAGACATCTGTCTACAAGAATCATGTAAAACTAGATAAATATAGATGCTACCTGATGTCTGGAGTTCATAGGCTATAGACTCACATTTAGTACAACATACAAACACAGGTCACTGAACCATGGAGACATCAAAATGAGTAAAGCAAAGTTACCGGTAGGCTGCAGTTGTGCTGTTGATTGTGTGACCTGTTGAGGAATGATGACCAAGAAGAAAGTCAGTCTGGCACAGTGGCCAAAAGCAAGAGGCCTGCAACCAGACTCTTTGGGGATGAATCCTGGCTCTGGCACTTCCTAGCAGTGTGACCCAGGGCGAGTTACTTAAGCACTCTATTTCTCAGTTTCCCATCATGTGAAATGAAGAAACGAATCATTCCTGCTCCATGGTTTTTGATAAAAGTTAAATGAGATAATAGCAATAAAGCACTTATCCAAGTACCCGGTACAGAGTAAATGCTCAGTAAATGTCTCTCTCTCTCTATCTCTCTCACTAGCTCTCTTCCCACCCCACCCCACACCACCCCTAACTGAAGTGACTGGACAATACACATTTGTGTGTCCTAGGCACGATTCTATGACTGAAGACCACCCACACAAATCAAAGTGCTCTCAGATTAATTAAGTTACCCTGTAATGCAAGGCAGGCTGTGACAAGCACTATAATCAAGGTAAGACGTACTCAGAGAATGTTAACCTGAGGGCAGGGACTGGTTTTATTCATCCTTGCATCCTCAGCACATTACCCAGTGTCCAGCAGAAAAGCAATGCTCGATAAATGATCGGAGAAGAAACAAATGATTTACAGGCAAAGAGTAGGCAGAACAAGGACAGACTTCAGAGAAAGGCTTGGTAATGCAGGTTGGGATTTCAGGAGGGTTTGAAAAAGAAATAAGGGGATAAAAGTCAAAGAAGAAAAAAAAGAATTCGAGAAATGGGACATAGCATGGTAGGCTAGCCACACATAATAAGGCCCTGTTATCAAAAGAATTTCAAAATATGAAAAAGAATTGTCATTGACCTTGTTAATCAAGGGTGAAAGTGAAAACCCCTTGTGAAGCTCCATGTTCAGGAGAAACTGCACAGGAAAGAGAAAGAGCTTCAGACTCATCCAAGGTCTGGACTTATCAGATAGAGTACAAAAAATGCTACTTAGAGGAACTCCCTCATTTTAGGCTGCAGCCCACCTGAACTACCTGGAATGCTCTCAAGGTTCCACACTTTCTCTTGCCTCAGAAACTTGCAATGAACATGTCTTTTCCTTTTCCAGATTCCTCAAATCATCCATCCTTCTTTTCCCTCACTGACTCCACCTGCCTAATTCCTATTTGTCATAAAGGACACAGTTCACATGCAAGCCTCTCTGGAAAGTCTTTCTTTCCTCCTCAGAACCCAAATCTGGCATAAGTACCCACCCACTCATACTTCTATCACATTGCAATTGCAATTGCCTGTTTATTTGGACAGCTTCCCCCATCATACTGTAAGCTCCTCAAGACAGACATTATGTCTTATTTATTGTTAAATGCTTGATAAATTAATAACTGGGAAAAAAGTTGAATTCCCCCACATTAAAAAGCATACAGATAGAAACAATACTGTATGTGTCATTTGGGCAAACTTTTTACTCCACCTCTGGCTGAGGCCATTTAAAAATTAATGAATAATATATCCCTCAATCGGTGATGCATTATCAGCTCCAACAGAGCATGGGTTAAAAGTTCTAATGAGCCTCATCATCCCCATCCATACATATAAGACCAATGGGATCCCAATTCCATCCCCTCAAGGAAATTTACAGATATAGTTCCTTTTCATTCTTAAAAAAAAGCAATTGATTCTTAACCTATCAGGTTGCCAGAAAAAGTTTAATTAAGTATAATGTTAGGATGTAAGGAAACAGGAAATCTAATACACAGTTGGTGGAAAGGTAAATAACTATCGAAATGCACATGCATTTGCATACCCTACAAATTTAGCAAGAGGATAGACTTCATGCATGCAAAATATGGTGTACACGGATGTGCACTCTTACATATCTTCGGCAATTTTTTTTATTGTGGTAAAAATACATAACATAAAATCTACCATTTAAACCATTTTTAAGTATACCATTCAGTGGCATTAAGTACATTTGCATTGTTGTATAACCACTACCACTGTCTATTTTCAGAAGTTTTTCACCTTCTGAAACAGAAACCCTGCACTCATTAAACAATAATTCTCCATTTCCCCCTCCCCTCAGCCCCTGGCAATCACTATTCTGCTTTCTGTCTCTATGAATTTGCCTATCCTAGGTAGCTCACTTTAGTGGAATTACACAATATTTGTCCTCTTGTGTCTGGCTTATTTTGAAGTATATGATTATATGATCTATTTAACTATTACATTTTTTAAAACAAATAAAATGTACTGAATTTTCTGAGCCAAATACATTTGACACTTCTTCACACTGAAGGTCCATACCACCAGGCTTAGCAGGGGAAAGGTGAGTGTCTCTCCTGTTGCAGCACCACAAGCATCTGTCAGAAAAGATGCTCCACATCCCTCACTCCACATCTACTCCCCTCATTTCTCCTGTTTTATAATACTAGAATTTGAGTCCCAAATTTAACCTACTTCCTTAAGACCCTTCCTCTTTACCTCTTTGCGGGTAGGGATCACCTCAACAAAATTATTTTGTGAAAGCCAGAACCCCGCTCCAAGCCTCTGGCAATAACTTGCCAAAAAAAGTAAAGACACAACGTGAAAATGTCAATCAAACACATGGAAAATAAATATCTCTCCTAATATGGTAAAATCACAGCATTAAAGTAAGAGCCTGGGAAAATATATAAGTGAATCCATCATTCTACCTTTGAAACACTGTAGTATCTCTATGTGCCTGTGACCCCGATGTCTTTTTAGCACTCTAGATTGGAAAATGAGGATAATGTCGTTTTCCATATCTTTGAGTAATCCCACAAAAGGATAGTAGCTCATCCTCACAGGCAAGACCATAACAACGGCAGAAGAACAAGTCAAAGCTTGTCTTTCCATGACCTAACTACAACACTAGTTCAACAAAAGCATAGTTTTCAGATGGTTACTTCCCAGGGTTCTATTTAAGCTAATGCAGCGATATTCGCAGTTTGTGCTCCTCGTTAACTACTCCTTGTCCTGGAGGACTACAGTCCTCAATTAGTTATGTCTGCTTTTAGTCATTTGCCTTTTTGCATCTCTCTTGAAAATCCACAGTTGATAATCACAAGATTCAAGCTGAGGTAAAATATTGTCAGTATTTTTAAGCACCATTTGGCCGAAAACATTGCTTGGGGACACACACACACACATACACATATGCTGATGAGTCACAGGCAGATTGCAGCCTGTTATTTTGAGACTTCCCTGCCCACAATAATACTGCCACACATCTGGCCCATTTTCAAAATGGTGACTTGGTGGAATAGTCAGTGTTCGTGCTACTCTCCAAGGCTGGTGGCACTAACGAACGCAAAAGGGTTATATCCCTTCCAGCTCCCCACTTCGAGTTCACACAGGAAACATGACAGAAAAATATTTAAATAAAAGCCAGTGTGGAAAATACATGCTTTCATAATCTAAAATAGGCTTTAATTAATGTGGAAATATTAATTCAGTTATTTGGAAAACTGGAGATTTGAAGATTTTAATGCTGTTGCTTAAAGTTTTAATGAAAAAGGCAGGTAGTGATCATCAGAAAAAAATGTACAAAAACACTTTTTTGTAGTAAAAAAATATGCAATAAAGATTTTAAGTGGTGCCCAACAGTGAAAAGTTTGCTGTTAATATCTTCAGCTGGTGTTTAGCCAAAATGCTCTACATATTTTCATATCAAGAATGTTATGTGAATCAGCAGAAAATAATACATTTATAGCTCCTCGGTATTTCTATACTATTCACCAGAAAAATTTACATTTTAAGGGCTTTTATTTTTTCCCAATAAAATAATTTTAGTAATACAGTGTCAATAAACAAATATGATTTATATTTTGATGAAAGTTAATTCTCTTATTCTCCAGATGCATAATTTTAATTCTGAATTGTTATTTCTATAACTAAAACTTGCTTTTTAAAGTACATGATTTAAAGCATAATTTTAAAATTGATCATACATAAAATGTAAATGAATGTTAACATGGACTATAATTTATAATTAATTTGACTTCCCTACAACCGTTCAGTTAAATACTCGATATGTTTACTAGGTAAATTTGAAATTATATCTCATGATTAGAATATTCCTTTTATAAAAAACCAAGTGGTATTATAATAAGAGTATTTTCAGAAGAAGAATGATGATAGAATCAAAAGCATTGGATAACACCAAATATTAACAATGAAATTAGAGAAAAAAATGTGTTTGTTTCTCTGATGATGTGGGAGTATTTTACTGTAATGAGATATAGTATCAAAAGATTACCCCAAATCAGTCATTTGAATTCACTGTTATAACCCTAACTATCTCATACACAAAAGTTTTTGGGCTTTTGAAAATAACAACAAATATGTAAAGTGTCATTTTCAAACACAGATTCTTTCTTCAAAGGAAAAAAGAGCCAAAGTCACACCCAAGCCAATTACTATTGAGCAATAATTTTTTAAAAATCTGGTTTCAGATTTACTAAGAATAATGTATTCAATGGTAAGGTGATCATCTTGTATTTTAGTGTAGCTAAATGTACAGCTGTGTAAAAGCAACATGAAAAAGACATATATTAATGACAGAACAGTATTATATATGTATAACTAAATCATTTTTCTTATATTTCATCAGATGCAAACAACTTCACAAATAATTTAACAGAGTTAATTTACGCGACAGTCAAAACCTTTAAATAAGTGCTCCCTCAAATGAACAAAGGCTTGGTCAGCTGCATGCTAAATACTTTAAAATATAAATATACATAACCAGTACAACCATATATCTGATACTGCAAACAAAAATAAATTTGAATATGGAAAATTCCAGTAATAAGCAGTGGAATTTAAAGAACATTACTGTTACATTTTTATTTTAATTGGTGTGGGTATTTTTTTTATGTTTCTTTGGTTGGTTTATTGTTGTTATTTTTTTTCTTGCCACAGCAATAGCATTTGGTCACTATGGTATCCCTCTCAAAGGAAAAATACATGATCAGTGAAACAACCTGCTTCCTAGAAAAGTGTCAGCACATTTTCACTTTCAATATAATTAATAAATTTAAATTCATGGAGTATTAGAGATTATGATATATAAATCATATTTCACATGGACATATAAAGTGTATACATATTCTATATTTGCTTCTATTATTTATACTTAATCCTAGACATGAAAATCAGATTAAAACATTTAAAAACTCAATGACAATTTTAAAACTGTTAGAAAAGGAAAATTGACATGAAGGCTGATACCCTTGATTGAATATTTCCCTGTAAATCAGCCTGTGATATTTTAACTTTTTTATTCATCAAAAGGTTTATCCTTTCATTAAAAAATTCCTCATTTCTGACATGCTTAGGATTTCATATGTAGGAATATAAGCTTTAATAGATTTAGTATTAGCAACTAAGACATTTCTCTACTTCCTATAAGAAAGCTAACATTAAACACGTGTTTAACTACATTTCTTGTTAAACACAGTACTAAACATAGTCTTTATATTAATAAAGGGAAAGGTATGTAACATATTAAGACCCTAGTGAAAGTTTTCTTCCCTTCAATGGAGAA